>NC_138300.1:123582500-123605000 GCF_965601325.2 Salmo salar
GTTATCTATAGACTAACGATGGTAAATAGGCTCCTATAAAGGAGTGGGTAGTGGGTTATCTAGTATAGACTAACGATGGTAAATAGGCTCCTATAAAGGAGTGGTCAGTGGGTTATCTATAGACTAACGATGGTAAATAGGCTCCTATAAAGGAGTGGGTAGTGGGTTATCTAGTATAGACTAACGATGGTAAATAGACTCCTATAAAGGAGTGGGTAGTGGGTTATCTAGTATAGACTAACGATGGTAAATAGACTCCTATAAAGGAGTGGGTAGTGGGTTATCTATAGACTAACGATGGTAAATAGGCTCCTATAAAGGAGTGGATAGTGGGTTATCTAGTATAGACTAACGATGGTAAATAGGCTCCTATAAAGGGGTGGGTAGTGGGTTATCTATAGACTAATGATGGTAAATAGGCTCCTATAAAGGAGTGGGTAGTGGGTTATCTATAGACTAACGATGGTAAATAGGCTCCTATAAAGGAGTGGGTAGTGGGTTAGCTAGTATAGACTAACGATGGTAAATAGGCTCCTATAAAGGAGTGGGTAGTGGGTTATCTAGTATAGACTAACGATGGTAAATAGGCTCCTATAAAGGAGTGGGTAGTGGGTTATGTATAGACTAACGATGGTAAATAGACTCCTATAAAGGAGTGGGTAGTGGGTTATCTAGTATAGACTAACGATGGTAAATAGGCTCCTATAAAGGAGTGGTCAGTGGGTTATCTATAGACTAACGATGGTAAATAGGCTCCTATAAAGGAGTGGGTAATCTATAGACTAACGATGGTAAATAGACTCCTATAAAGGAGTGGGTAGTGGGTTATCTATAGACTAACGATGGTAAATAGGCTCCTATAAAGGAGTGGGTAGTGGGTTATCTAGTATAGACTAACGATGGTAAATAGGCTCCTATAAAGGAGTGGTCAGTGGGTTATCTATAGACTAACGATGGTAAATAGGCTCCTATAAAGGAGTGGGTAGTGGGTTATCTAGTATAGACTAACGATGGTAAATAGACTCCTATAAAGGAGTGGGTAGTGGGTTATCTAGTATAGACTAACGATGGTAAATAGACTCCTATAAAGGAGTGGGTAGTGGGTTATCTATAGACTAACGATGGTAAATAGGCTCCTATAAAGGAGTGGGTAGTGGGTTATCTAGTATAGACTAACGATGGTAAATAGGCTCCTATAAAGGAGTGGGTAGTGGGTTATCTATAGACTAATGATGGTAAATAGGCTCCTATAAAGGAGTGGGTAGTGGGTTATCTATAGACTAACGATGGTAAATAGGCTCCTATAAAGGAGTGGGTAGTGGGTTATCTAGTATAGACTAACGATGGTAAATAGGCTCCTATAAAGGAGTGGGTAGTGGGTTATCTAGTATAGACTAACGATGGTAAATAGGCTCCTATAAAGGAGTGGGTAGTGGGTTATGTATAGACTAACGATGGTAAATAGACTCCTATAAAGGAGTGGGTAGTGGGTTATCTAGTATAGACTAACGATGGTAAATAGGCTCCTATAAAGGAGTGGGCAGTGGGTTATCTATAGACTAACGATGGTAAATAGGCTCCTATAAAGGAGTGGGTAGTGGGTTATCTATAGACTAACGATGGTAAATAGACTCCTATAAAGGAGTGGGTAGTGGGTTATCTAGTATAGACTAACGATGGTAAATAGGCTCCTATAAAGGAGTGGGTAGTGGGTTATCTAGTATAGACTAACGATGGTAAATAGGCTCCTATAAAGGAGTGGGTAGTGGGTTATCTAGTATAGACTAACGATGGTAAATAGGCTCCTATAAAGGAGTGGGTAGTGTGTTATCTAGTATAGACTAACGATGGTAAATAGGCTCCTATAAAGGAGTGGGTAGTGGGTTATCTATAGACTAACGATGGTAAATAGACTCCTATAAAGGAGTGGGTAGTGGGTTATCTAGTATAGACTAACGATGGTAAATAGGCTCCTATAAAGGAGTAGGTAGTGGGTTATCTATAGACTAGTGATGGTAAATATCAGTATTTTATTACATGCAGTAGTTATCCAACAATTCAAACGGGTTGATGAGTGATTCCACATACGAAACTAGGACATGGTAATAACATGATTTGGGCGATTTACACAAAATATAATCCATAGAATGGTCGTTTGGAGGAAGGATTGTTGGCATATTTTTGACATGTGTATCTTAAAGTATAATTGAGAAATAATTCAATCAAAGTTGTCATATTTATGACATTTTGGCCTTACCCAGGCCTCCTTTAAGACTCCATAGTGTTTAATCTGTAGGTGTTACAGGCCTCCTTTAAGAGCCTATTTACACTAGGTTTAGAACTTCTACAGTAACTACTGCACTAGGGTTAGATCTTCTACAGTAACTACTACACTAGGGTTAGAACTTCTACAGTAACTACTAAATTAGGGTTAGAACTTCTACAGTAACTACTACACTAGGGTTAGAACTTCTACAGTAACTACTACACTAGGGTTAGAACTTCTACAGTAACTACTGCACTAGGGTTAGAACTTCTACAGTAACTACTGCACTAGGGTTAGAACTTCTACAGTAACTACTGCACTAGGGTTAGAACTTCTACAGTAACTACTACACTAGGGTTAGAACTTCTACAGTAACTACTGCACTACGGTTAGAACTTCTACAGTAACTACTGCACTGCGGTTAGGGTTAAGTGTTAGGTGCCATAGACCTCTCTCTGTTAGAACTTCTACAGTAACTACTACACTAGGGTTAGAACTTCTACAGTAACTACTACACTAGGGTTAGAACTTCTACAGTAACTACTACACTAGTGTTAGATCTTCTACAGTAACTACTACACTAGGGTTAGACCTTCTACAGTAACTACTAAACTAGGGTTAGAACTTCTACAGTAACTACTGCACTAGGGTTAGAACTTCTACAGTAACTACTGCACTAGGGTTAGAACTTCTACAGTAACTACTGCACTAGGGTTAGATCTTCTACAGTAACTACTACACTAGGTTTAGAACTTCTACAGTAACTACTACACTAGGGTTAGATCTTCTACAGTAACTACTGCACTAGGGTTAGAACTTCTACAGTAACTACTACACTAGGGTTAGATCTTCTACAGTAACTACTTCACTAGGGTTAGAACTTCTACAGTAACTACTGCACTACGGTTAGAACTTCTACAGTAACTACTGCACTAGGGTTAGAACTTCTACAGTAACTACTACACTAGGGTTAGAACTTCTACAGTAACTACTGCACTAGGGTTAGAACTTCTACAGTAACTACTACACTAGGGTTAGAACTTCTACAGTAACTACTGCACTAGGGTTAGAACTTCTACAGTAACTACTACACTAGGGTTAGAACTTCTACAGTAACTACTGCACTACGGTTAGAACTTCTACAGTAACTACTGCACTGCGGTTAGGGTTAAGTGTTAGGTGCCATAGACCTCTCTCTGTTAGAACTTCTACAGTAACTACTACACTAGGGTTAGAACTTCTACAGTAACTACTACACTAGGGTTAGAACTTCTACAGTAACTACTACACTAGTGTTAGATCTTCTACAGTAACTACTACACTAGGGTTCGAACTTCTACAGTAACTACTGCACTAGGGTTAGAACTTCTACAGTAACTACTACACTAGGGTTAGAACTTCTACAGTAACTACTACACTAGGGTTAGAACTTCTACAGTAACTACTGCACTAGGGTTAGAACTTCTACAGTAACTACTACACTAGGGTTAGAACTTCTACAGTAACTACTAAATTAGGGTTAGAACTTCTACAGTAACTACTACACTAGGGCTAGACCTTCTACAGTAACTACTGCACTACGGTTAGAACTTCTACAGTAACTACTGCACTGCGGTTAGGGTTAAGTGTTAGGTGCCATAGACCTCTCTCTGTTAGAACTTCTACAGTAACTACTACACTAGGGTTAGAACTTCTACAGTAACTACTACACTAGGGTTAGAACTTCTACAGTAACTACTACACTAGGGTTAGAACTTCTACAGTAACTACTACACTAGTGTTAGATCTTCTACAGTAACTACTACACTAGGGTTAGACCTTCTACAGTAACTACTAAACTAGGGTTAGAACTTCTACAGTAACTACTGCACTAGGGTTAGAACTTCTACAGTAACTACTGCACTAGGGTTAGAACTTCTACAGTAACTACTACACTAGGGTTAGAACTTCTACAGTAACTACTACACTAGGGTTAGAACTTCTACAGTAACTACTGCACTACGGTTAGGGTTAAGTGTTAGGTGCCATAGACCTGTCTCTCTGTTACAACTTCTACAGTAACTACTACACTAGGGTTAGAACTTCTACAGTAACTACTACACTAGGGTTAGAACTTCTACAGTAACTACTACACTAGGGTTAGAACTTCTACAGTAACTACTGCACTAGGGTTAGAACTTCTACAGTAACTACTACACTAGGGTTAGAACTTCTACAGTAACTACTACACTAGGGTTAGAACTTCTACAGTAACTACTACACTAGGGTTAGAACTTCTACAGTAACTACTACACTAGGGTTAGAACTTCTACAGTAACTACTACACTAGGGTTAGAACTTCTACAGTAACTACTGCACTAGGGTTAGAACTTCTACAGTAACTACTGCACTACGGTTAGGGTTAAGTGTTAGGTGCCATAGACCTCTCTCTGTTACAACTTCTACAGTAACTGCTGCATTAGGGTTAGACCTTCTACAGTAACTGCTGCATTAGGGTTAGAACTTCTACAGTAACTGCTGCATTAGGGTTAGAACTTTTACAGTAACTACTAAACTAGGGTTACAACTTTTACAGTAACTGCTGCATTAGGGAACATGGTTACAGACGGCCATCTAAAAAGAATGCTGCGGATTTGGGGGAACATTCAAAGTAATCCATCTCTTTTGATATAGAACCATAGATGGTAGACTATAAAACAGTTCTTTGCTCAGCTGTACTGCTATTTGTATTGTAGTCACACTAAGTCTAACGTAGGCAGAGTATTTCTCCCAGTTCAGAGACAGAGCGACATTGAGGTAGGTCCCTCCTTGTTTCGTTCCATTTGCTTCTGTTTAAGAAACATTTTTTTTTCAACTGAATCTGCGGAATGGATACACCCCTGAATTCCCTCCTAGCAGTGACTGACCATTTCCACAAGCCGAGGCCAGCTGTCCTGACGGGAGGCTGGGGGTGGAAGGGCCTAGGCTGTGTGTATGAGGGAGGGAGGTTAACAGAGAGAGAGAGAGAGAGAGGGAGGCTAACAGAGAGAGAGAGAGAGAGAGAGAGAGAGAGAGAGAGAGAGAGAGAGAGAGCGAGACAGAGAGGAAGAGAGAGAGAGAGAGAGAGAGACACAGACAGAGAGAGAGAGACACAGACAGAGAGAGAGAGAGACAGAGAGAGAGAGAGAGAGAGAGAGAGAGAGAGAGAGAGAGAGAGAGAGACAGAGAGGAAGAGAGAGAGAGACAGAGAGAGAGAGAGAGAGAGAGAGAGAGACAGAGAGGAAGAGAGAGAGAGAGAGAGACAGAGACAGAGACAGAGACAGACAGAGAGGAAGAGAGAGAGAGAGAGAGAGAGGAAGAGAGAGAGAGAGAGAGAGAGAGAGAGAGACAGAGACAGACAGAGAGGAAGAGAGAGAGAGAGAGAGAGAGAGAGAGACACACAGAGAGAGAGAGAGAGAGAGAGAGAGAGAGACAGAGAGAGATACTGACTAATATGTTAAATCTAAAGTGGAGTCCCAAGTCAGGCCATGAGGCAGAGACTATGAGGGTCAAAGGAGAAGTTAAATAAAGCAAAACTGTACTCTCTGGACAAATAAAACGGATTTATCCATGACTATTGTCTTACTAAAACATAGACCTGTGGTCAATAAGGTTATTGATGGATTGAATAAACACCATTAGGATGTGATATTGGTAGGTCACTTTAAGTATCCTGTACTGTATTTATTTTTTAATCAAATTGCTGAGATTATGAATGGGTCTACAGATCTTCAACAGATATTTAACTATTCTTCTATAATTATCATTGGACAAACCATATGGATTTGTGGTGACAAATAATGTTTTAGAAAATTGTTGTTGATTTTGACTAACTGAATATTGTCTGTGAGCTTATTATTTTTCCGTTAATAGCACAGCTCAATTGTTTACATGTGTAAACAAGTCATATCAACAATTCCTATTAATAATCATCCACCCGACCTCATATCTAAAGACAATTTATAGCCTATCATAATTGTATTATCCTGATGAAGTTGTAGCATAAACAAGCAAGACAATCGAACATAAAGCGGTTCAAATGCGACGCATCATAAACGGTCAGACACAAGTAGCCGAACAATTTACCATCACAGGGAGAATCCGGGCTCATCTCTATCAAAGTTGCGTCTCCAATCTTTCCCGTTAGTCGACTCATGTCACTCATCTTGCCGAGCCCGTGCGGGTCGCCGGTCGGCCCGGTAAAAACAAGGAAGGTGGAACGGGTACAAGGGCACTCTGTTCGTCTCAGCCCACGCCCTTGGCTACGGACTCACTTTAAGAGGGAAATGTACCGCTACCTTCACACGACGAATATTGAAACTGTGCTCAAGATACATCACCAAGCCCACGACGTTCACCGAGGAAAAACTCGTCATTAAAGGGGAGGGATTTGAATCCAAAACTCCTGTCGGCGAACTGCTGGTAAAGCAGATGGTTACATTATTGCCTAATGATGGGAGTATGATATTATTAGGCCTACAGTATAAAATAATCTCAATTGTCAATTTTTTTAAAGTGGCAAAAAAGTACATTTATATGACAGCATTTACGATTTAATCTTCTTTGAAATGAATTGGAATTTATTTATTATATTATATTTTAGACTATTCTATTCTAATGCACTGTATTCTGCAATAGGCTACTAAGGGAGGTGACATAGGCTGCGTTTACACAAGCAGCCCAATTCTGATCTTTTGTCAATTATTTGCATATCTGATACTTATCTGATCTTTCCCCTAATGAGTAAACAGCATAAAACCACTTGGAATCAGATTTTTTTTATTTATTCAAATCACCTCAATATGTGGATCTGAATCCTGATATCAACCCCATTTGCCATATCTGACCTCCGTCTGGAAGCTCAAATCAGATTTTTTTTGGGGGGGGGGTCACACGACCTGGCGTTACTGTGGCAACCACCACACAATTTTAATGAATAGTAACTATGTTCCCATCCACAGTTTTTAATGTGACTAAAGTCATATTTTATTAAAAAAAAAAAAAAAAAAACCCAGCTGTGATGGAAACAGGTAGTTTCGGTAAAATGTTGACAGATCATTTGTTTGTACGACATGATGGGATTTTTTTGTGTCTGTGAAATTAATTATGTGAGAAATGCCTTTATGCGCAAATATTGAAATTACAACCATCATATTGAAGTAAACTTGAAATCACACGATGTGTGGTCTTCCCATTATGACTTGGGAAAGAATGCAGCGTATTAGAGGCTACAGATGTGATTTACATTTTATTAATTTAGCAGACACTCTTATCCAGAGCAACTTACAGTAGTGCATGCATACATTTCATACATTTTTTTTCTCCGTACTGGTCCCTCGTGGGAATCGAACCCACAAACCTGGCATTGCAAACCCCATGCTCTACCAACTGAGCCACACGAGACCATGTAACATGATGAACTTCACAGGGTGGTGAAAGAGCACGATGATCTTGATGCTCCTTTCCAGTAAATATCGAGGGTCTTATTCTGGTTGACATGATAATCGATGTTTGACTGCCTTTTGACAAATTAAAAATATTCTCACTCTCATCCAATAATAAATGTCATCATGTAGAATAGAATACACACACTGTATCTGGGAGCTGTTGGCTAGAAAGCACGTGTCCAGACCAGAGGAAGCACGTTTGCTATTCAACGCACCAGTTTTTGTGACAAAACTCTATCGGTAGAGTTGAAAATGTGATGGAAACACATTGACCTTTAGATTTTTATTCGGTACATAACTTACATTTTGTGTGCACTACGTCATCACGTACTGATTTACATTTTATGTGCACTACGTCATCACGTACTGATTTACATTTTTTTGTGCACTACGTCATCACGTACTGATTTACATTTTGTGTGCACTACGTCATCACGTACTGATTTACATTTTGTGTGCACTACGTCATCACGTACTGATTTACATTTTGTGTGCACTACGTCATCATGTACTGATTTACATTTTGTGTGCACTACGTCATCACATACTGATTTACATTTTGTGTGCACTACGTCATCACATATTGATTTACATTTTGTGTGCACCAGGTCATCACGTACTGATTTGTATAAGTCCATTGGGTGGAAACATACCACTGGTGACAAAAATGCACATATTCCCTTTATGCAAATGTTTGAATATTTGCATGAAAAATGTGGTTGCCAATTTCATGTAAACCTAGCTAGTGAGGATTGCATCTGTGTGCTCCTTCAGAGGCTACGGAATAATCTCATTTGCATACTCCTGGTGATAGAGGAGAAAGAACGTGAGGAGTATGCAAATTGAGATTCTCCCTACATCAGCGTGAATGTTCCAATTTGATATGGGTCACATGTAAAACTCAGTGTGGACAATCAGAAAAAAAGATTGGATATAAAAATAAAATCAGATTTGGGTTGTTAGGGTGTAAACACAGCCTTTAACGTTTTCTAGTGTCAAATGGTTTATTTAAGTGTGTCATGACTTCCGACGAAGTCGGTCCCTCTCCTTGTTCGGGTGGT
Source organism: Salmo salar (assembly GCF_965601325.2). Taxonomy (NCBI): domain Eukaryota; kingdom Metazoa; phylum Chordata; class Actinopteri; order Salmoniformes; family Salmonidae; genus Salmo; species Salmo salar. The sequence continues at coordinate 123,591,293 of NC_138300.1, forward strand.
GTTCGGCGGTCGACGTCACCGACCTTCTAGCCATCGCTGATCCATTTTTCATTTTCCATTGTTTTTGTCTTGTCTTCCTTCACACCTGGTTCCAATCTCATCAATTACATGTTGTGTATTTAACCCTCTGTTTCCCCTCATGTCCTTGTCGGTGATTGTTTGTTTGTGATGTGCAAGTTATATTCTGGTGCGCTACGGGTTTTGTACCCACTTTTATTATTTTGGTTTTTGGAGTTTTGTGAGCACTTATTATACGACTCCGTTTATACTAAGTTCGTTCTCCTGCGCCTGACATCCCTGTCACCAGCACGCACCCGTTACAGAATCACCGACCGAAACTATGTAGTCAGCAGGAGAAGGTACCCCGGCCATTGAGAACATTTTAACATCTTGACCATGTTCTGTTATAATATCCACCCGGCACAGCCAGAAGAGGACTGGCCACCCCTCATAGCCTGGTTCCTCTCTAGGTTTCTTCCTAGGTTTTTGGCCTTTCTAGGGAGTTTTTCCTAGGGAGTTTTTCCTAGCCACCGTGCTTCTACACCTGCATTGCTTGCTGTTTGGTGTTTTAGGCTGGGTTTCTGTACAGCACTTTGAGATATCAGCTGATGTACGAAGGGCTATATAAATAGATTTGATTTGATTTGAGAGGGTGGCAGTGCAAGCACAGGCTTTAAGGTCTTCGAGTGTCAAATGGTTTATTTAAGGGTGGCTGTGTAAACAGATAAGTAAGAAATAGATAGGTTATACTCAAGCAGGGCATGTTTTAGTCCATGAGGGTGGGAAATAAATGGAGGAGAATGAGCCCGGTTTGGAAGCTAGATGTGTAGGTCTTGGCTGTGATAGGGCCTAGGTACTTCTTTCTGTCGCTTAGTTTACATGGACTTGACAACGGATAATACAGATCGCCTCAACAGCCTAAAATAGCCTACAGGTTTTTTTTTGCATATGAAGTTACAGTAGTGTCTATAGCCTGGTTTATTACCTTCAGCGTACAGCACATCATTACGGCTCAGAACTACACCAACAAGACTTCTGTTTATCTAGTGGGGTATTTACATCCAAAAGGGAAATACCACAGACTATTATGACATTGTCAAGGCAGCAGTGCCAGAATGGAAAGCAGCAACATTATGCATTCTCTGTTTGTTACAACTTTTTAAAGGGCAGGGGAACTGAAATATCAGCACATGACTGAGAGAGCTCCTCCTCAAAAACAACACACACACACACACACACACACACACACTGCTCTCTCCCCTTCAATCCAGAAACATCTGTCCGTCTGCTCTCTCTCCCAGCCACATCTCTGTTCAAGACGCTCCCGTCTCGTCTGGTCAAACGTAGTACCAGTTGGCCCCCAGCACCCTTCAAGTGGTCTGCCTGGTCCCTCGGTCATATAATTATCCTTTCTGGCTGGGCGCGGCAACAGGCAGAAAATACATCTGCTTATTTCCTCTGACCACTTTTCCTTACAGCCTCATGCCTCTCCTCTGCCTCAGCGTTGTCATTATATTGACATTTTAGTCGTTTAGTCTTATCCAGAGCCATTTACAGTCAGTGCATTTATCTTCAGATAGCTAGGTGGGACAACTACATATCCCAGTAGTCAGTACATTTATCTTAAGATAGCTAGGTGGGACAACCTCATATCACAGTCATAGTAAGTACATTTATCTTCAGATAGCTAGGTGGGACAACTACATATCCCAGTAGTCAGTACATTTATCTTAAGATAGCTAGGTGGGACAACCTCATATCACAGTCATAGTAAGTACATTCATCTCCAGATAGCTAGGTGGACCAGTCATAGTCAGTACATTCATCTCCAGATAGCTAGGTGGACCAGTCATAGTCAGTACATTCATCTCCAGATAGCTAGGTGGACCAGTCATAGTCAGTACATTCATCTCCAGATAGCTAGGTGGACCAATCATAGTCAGTCCATTCATCTCCAGATAGCTAGGTGGACCAGTCATAGTCAGTACATTCTTCTCCAGATAGCTAGGTGGACCAGTCATAGTCAGTACATTCATCTTCAGATAGCTAGGTGGGACAACCTCATATCACAGTCATAGTCAGGACATTTTTCCTCAATAAAGATGTTATCAGCAAAGTTAGTGTTGGTAGGGAAAGAAAAGTAGAATTTTATATATATATATATATATATATATATATATATATATATATATATATATATATATATATATATATATATAATCTGTATTTGTTTCTCATGCGGAGGGTGTAGGGTTGGGGTGTGTGCTGCTGCTGCTGTTGCCACTACTACTTTAGACTTGGGAAGTCCAAATTAATGGTGTCGTCTGTAATAACAGGGCATCGGGTGGTCCCACTTTGACCCAGTTTTTTGATTAAAGAGGGTCATGGAGAAGATGAGATGTCACTTCATGGTATAAATACACATGTATGCCTTCTGATTAGGTAGAAGTCTAAACTTCAAACGGCATCTCAGAAGGCCTAGTCCTGGAAACTGGGCCGACGTCTGAACCGTAGCGTAAATGTTGTAAACTGGGCCGACGTCTGAACATGTTGTAAACTGGGCCGACGTCTGAACATGTTGTAAACTGGGCCGACGTCTGAATATGTTGTAAACTGGGCCGACGTCTGAACATGTTGTAAACTGGGCCGATGTCTGTACATGTTGTAAACTGGGCCGACGTCTGAACATGTTGTAAACTGGGCCGACGTCTGAACATGTTGTAAACTGGGCCGACGTCTGAACATGTTGTAAACTGGGCCGACGTCTGAACATGTTGTAAACTGGGCCGATGTCTGAACATGTTGTAAATTTGAGTACTAGGCTAGCCTATATTTATGCTGTTATTCACAACCACAATCCATCCCGATGTGAAAGGTCGGCAGTAGGCCAAGAGAGAGCAATAAAACAAACAGGCCTAGTGTCAATGTCAATGTGACGTCATTGTGTAACAGGTAACATAGGCCGATAAACTAAACACGGTGTTTGACTTCCTTGTTTTAAGGACGGCCCTAATTGTTAGCTACACTATCCCTGATGCAGCAGTAAAAAAAATATGAAGTAAGCTTTATATGGTACATATTTTGGAGTGCGAGCCCATTCCATCTCTTCGTCTGTGTGAATTGGCTGGTTTTACATTACATTTTAGTCATTTAGCAGATGCTCTTATCCAGAGCGACTTACAGTAGTGAATGCATACATTTCATTTCATGCATTTCTTTTGTACTGGCCCCCCGTGGGAATCAAACCCACAACCCTGGCGTTGCAAACACCATGCTCTACCAACTAAGCCACAAGCCAGGCTTTTGGGAGAGCGCCATGCATCTCCTTTACCTAATAGTTAGCTGTACCTGAAAAAGATATCGTTATGAGTTTTTCGTTTGCATTATTTGGCATTACTTTGTGATGGTCGTTCACATTGGTGGGCAATTTATTATTTGAGTAATCTCGGTTAACCCAGAACTAAAATCTCACGTAATTGATCAGTTTATGTAGATCTGTCCAACGAGAGATTTTTCTTTGAGTAGCCATTTCATATGTCAAATAATAGATGGATAGTTGAATAGGATGCAGGGATTTACATAATATTTGTATAAATTGAATACATTTTCATGGCCCCATGCCCTTTCTCTCAACATGTGCTACAGTACAAGAGTATACACACACTCCCTCAAATGCCTTATTCTATGATAACTGGTGGCTCGCTCTGAGGACTGTAGTAAACTCTATTCTCTGCTGTTCTATTCATCTAAAGACTGAGATCCTTATCTGTTATCTAAACGTGAACGTCTGACAGGAATAATGGCTTTTTTTAAATTTAGTTGCAGGCTTTTGCTGTAGGCTTGAAAGCTTATGGGGCTCGACAGAAGCTCTTGTGAAGACAGATCATTTCAGAGAAACGGTTTTGTATTAGTCCAATTCTGATTTTTTTTTTGTACTGATTGGTCTTTTGACCAATCAGACAATATTTGGGCAAAATATCAAAATTGTGCTGCCTGTGTAAACACCAATCAAATCAAAATCAAATCAAACTTTATTTGTCACATGCGGCGAATACAACAAGTGTAGACTTTACCATGAAATGCTTACTTACAAGCCCTTAACCAACAGTGCAGTTCAAGAACAGTTAAGAAAATATTGACCAAAGTAAAATATAAGAATAAAAAGTAACAGAATAAGAATAACAATAACGCGGCTCTATACAGGGTATTACGGTACAGAGTCAATGTGGAGGCTATATACAGGGTGTTACGGTACAGAGTCAATGTGGAGGCTATATACAGGGTGTTACGGTACAGAGTCAATGTGGAGGCTATATACAGGGGGTACCGGTACAGAGTCAATGTGGAGGCTATATACAGGGTATTACGGTACAGAGTCAATGTGGAGGCTATATACAGGGTATTACGGTACAGAGTCAATGTGGAGGCTATATACAGGGTATTACGGTACCGAGTCAATGTGGAGGCTATATACAGGGTATTACGGTACAGAGTCAATGTGGAGGCTATATACAGGGTATTACAGTACAGAGTCAATGTGGAGGCTATATACAGGGTGTTACGGTACAGAGTCAATGTGGAGGCTATATACAGGGTGTTACGGTACAGAGTCAATGTGGAGGCTATATACAGGGTGTTACGGTACAGAGTCAATGTGGAGGCTATATACAGGGTATTACGGTACAGAGTCAATGTGGAGGCTATATACAGGGTATTACGGTACAGAGTCAATGTGGAGGCTATATACAGGGGGTACCAGTACAGAGTCAATGTGGAGGCTATATACAGAGGGTACCGGTACAGAGTCAATGTGGAGGCTATATACAGGGGGTACTGGTACAGAGTCAATGTGGAGGCTATATACAGGGGGTACCGGTACAGAGTCAATGTGGAGGCTATATACAGGGGGCACCGGAACAGAGTCAATGTGGAGGCTATATACAGGGTGTTACGGTACAGAGTCAATGTGGAGGCTATATACAGGGGGGTACTGGTACAGAGTCAATGTGGAGGCTATATACAGGGGGCACCGGAACAGAGTCAATGTCGAGGCTATATACAGGAGGCACCGGTACAGAGTCAATGTGGAGGCTATATACAGGGTATTACGGTACAGAGTCAATGTGGAGGCTATATACAGGGGGTACCGGTACAGAGTCAATGTGGAGGCTATATACAGGGGGCACCGGAACAGAGTCAATGTGGAGGCTATATACAGGGTATTACGGTACAGAGTCAATGTGGAGGCTATATACAGGGGGTACCGGTACAGAGTCAATGTGGAGGCTATATACAGGGGGTACCGGTACCGAGTCAATGTGGAGGCTTTATACACCGCTTATTATATAGGTCCTGGATGGCAGGAAGCTTGGCCACAGTGATGTACTGGGCCGTTCTCACTACCCTCTGTAGCACTTTACGGTCTGATGCCGAGCAGTTGCCATACCAGGCGGCGATGCAACTGGTCAGGATGCTCTCGATGGTGCAGCTCTAGAACCTTTTGAGGATCTGGGGACCCATGCCAAATCTTTTCAGTCTCCTAAGGGGAAATAGGTTTCGTCGTGCCCTCTTCACGACTGTCTTGGTGTGTTTGTACCATGATAGTTCGTTGGTGATGTGGACACCAAGGAACTTGAAACTCTCAACCCGCTCCACTCCTATTCGGCCCGCCTTTTCCTGTTGTCCACGATCAGCTCCTTTGTTTTGCTCATAATCCGTCCATCCCCCTTCCTCCTCCTCCTCATCCGCCCATCCTCCCTCCTCCTTATCCGTGTCTGTTAAACAGCTTCTATCTATTATGTCTGTTAAACAGCTTCTATCTCCAGGCCATCAGACTAGCCGGCCTCCACCCAGTACCCTGCCCTGAACCTTAGTCACTGTTACTAGCCGGCTACCACCAGGTACTCTACCCTGCACCTAACAGGCTGACTACACCGCTCACGTCACGTGCGCGAACGTTGCAAAATAAATTTTGAAATCTATATTATTCAATTATTGTGTGCGCACCAACGAGCATCTGCATTGCCAAGGGCTAAAATAGAAGTCAGTTCTATTTTTGACGCAGATCGCGATGCAAGTCCTGCCTCTTCCATCTCCTCATTGGTTCATAGAAGCAGGTACCCACATGCTATCTCCTCATTGGTTATACTCACGTGGGTGACTGAAAGACGAACGAGGTCGGTGGAGGTAATGCATCTAATTTATGAAAGTTGCCAATCGCAATATAAAGTCCAGAGAAGAAAAAGCCTGGAAGGAGGAGAGATGACTAGAAACGATTTGGTAAAATAACAACTCAACGTTTAACGTTATATCCCAGGACAAATTAGCTAGCAACAGCAAGCTAGCTAAATAGGACAAATTAGCTAGCAAGTGCAACCTAGATAGCTAAATTGCCATAAATGTTTAATGCTTTTCGACCTGTCCCCAAATTAATGTAATTGGTTCAGAGTTTGTTTTGATATTTTAACCTGCGTGTCGTGATCGCGTTTGGTGTAGGGGGACAAAATATATTTATGCAGGATGGCACACACGCGTAGCCGGTTTGGCTTCCGTGTTAGAGATTGCTGCCTTGTGTACTATACAGTCATTGGTCACTTTCATAATGTTTACTGGTTCACCCACTTTATATCCATATACTGTATTCTAGTCAAGGCTCATCCTATACAACTACTGCTGTACACACCTTTTCTATTCATATACTGTCTATACACACCGTCCTGTATAACTACTGTCCATACTGTCTATACACACCATCCTATATAACTACTGTCTATACTGTCTATACACACCATCCTGCATAACTACTGCTGTACACACCATTTCTATTCATATATATATATATATATATACAGTACCAGTCAAAAGTTTGGACATACCTACTCAGGGTTTTTCTTTATTTGTACTATTTTCTATATTGTAGAATAATAGTGAAGACATCAAAACTATGAAATAACACATATGGAATCATGTAGTAACCAAAAAGGTGTTAAACAACTCAAAATATATTTTAGATGTTAGAGTCTTCAAAGTAACCACCCTTTGCCTTGATGACAGTTTTGCACACTCTTGGCATTCTCTCAACCAGCTTCACCTGGAATGCCTTTCCAACAGTCTTGACGAAGTTCCCATATATGCTGAGCACTTGTTAGCTGCTTTTCCTTCTCTCTGTGGTCCACCTCATCCCAAACCATCTCAAATGGGTTGAGGTCGGGTGATTGTGGAGGCCAGGTCATCTGATGCAGGACTCCATCACTCTCCTTCTTGGTCAAATAGCCCTTACACAGCCTGGAGGTGAGTAGCTAAAGTGCCTGGCTGGCAGTGATCCAGGGGTTCAATCAACCGAGTCACTGATTTAAAAACGTCACCCGTGCCCTCATACGACTTATTGTGAAAAGTAAAGGCATACCTGTGAGGGAGAGGGCTGGAGAGAAGGTGGAGCTCTACTACCTGGGCTGGAGAGAAGGTGGATGTTACGATGAGCGAAGGGGGGAACCCAAGAATGGACTCAGAAGAGGAAGGTGGGGTGAATGCACAAAAAAAAAAAAGTTTATGAGAGAGAGAGAGAGAGAGAGAGAGAGAGAGAGAGAGAGAGAGAGAGAGAGAGAGAGAGAGAGAGAGAGAGAGAGAGAGAGAGAGAGAGAGAGAGAGAGAGAGAGAGAGAGAGAGAGAGAGAGAGAGAGAGAGAGAGAGAGAGAGAGATCTGGATGGACACCAGAGGGCGTAGTGGGAGCAGATGTGACAGTGGAGCTCTACTTCCTGGGTTGGAGAGAAGGTCTAGCTCTATCAAGTTAAACACTATTATTGAACACAGAGAGAGTCCATGCAACATATTATGTGACTTGTTAAGCACATTGTTACTCCTGGATTAATTTAGGCTTGCCATAACAAAGGGGTTGAATACTTATTGACTTAAGCTTTTAATTTTTAATAACTTGTTAACATTTTGAGAAAAAAAACAACATAATTCCAGTGTAAGAAAAAAATAATCAAAATGTAATCAACTTTAAATTCAGTCTGTAACAACAACAAAATGTGGAAAAAGTAAAGGAATGAAGGCAGCGTGTGTGGTCCCCGTGTAGTCCCACCACAGTGGCCGCCTCACATCCAGATGGCCGTCATTATGCTTCTGAAACAAACCATCAGACATGTCTGGGAGGTCCGAAGCCCGTAAATCTACAGTACATCAACACAGTGCATTGATACAGTGTTGATGAGGGAACATGGTTTCCCATCTCTCAATTTTATGGACACAGACACAGAGACAGAGGCACAGACCCAGAGACAGAAACAGAAAGAGAGGCATAGACACAGAGGCACAGACCCAGAGACAAAGACACAGAGGCACAGACAGAGAGACAAAGACACAGAGGCACAGACAGAGAGACAAAGACACAGAGGCACAGACAGAGAGACAAAGACACAGAGGCACAGACAGAGAGACAAAGACACAGAGGCACAGACAGAGAGACAAAGACACAGAGGCACAGACCCAGAAACAGACAGAGAGGCATAGACAGAGAGGCAGAAACAGACAGAGAGGCAGAAACAGACACAGAGACAGACACAGAGGCAGACAGACACAGAGACAGAAACACAGAGGCACAGACAGAGGCACAGAGGCACAGACAGAGAGGCAGACACAGAGACAGACACAGAGGCAGACAGACACAGAGACAGAAACACAGAGGCACAGACAGAGAGGCACAGAGGCACAGACAGAGAGGCAGACACAGAGACAGACACAGAGGCAGACAGACACAGAGACAGAAACACAGAGGCACAGACAGAGAGGCACAGAGGCACAGACAGAGAGGCAGACACAGAGACAGACACAGAGGCACACAGAGACAGAAACACAGAGGCACAGACAGAGAGGCAGACACAGAGACAGACACAGAGGCAGACAGACACAGAGACAGAAACACAGAGGCACAGACAGAGAGGCACAGAGGCACAGACAGAGAGGCAGACAGACACACACAGCTTCTTTCCCAGTTTATGATTTCCAACAGCTAAAGACCTACTATCTTTCACACTACTCAGAGTTCTAATTTCACGTTCACAAGACGCAAGGCTATCACATCCCTGATCTGTTTCACCTGTCTTGCGCTTGTCTCCACCTGCCACCAGATTTTTTATTTTTATTTCACCTTTATTTAACCAGGTAGGCTAGTTGAGAACAGGTCCTTTATTTAACCAGGTAGGTTAGTTGAGAACAAGTCCTTTATTTAACCAGGTAGGCCAGTTGAGAACAAGTCCTTTATTTAACCAGGTAGGCCAGTTGAGAACAAGTCCTTTATTTAACCAGGTAGGCTAGTTGAGAACAAGTCCTTTATTTAACCAGGTAGGCCAGTTGAGAACAAGTCCTTTATTTAACCAGGTAGGCTAGTTGAGAACAAGTCCTTTATTTAACCAGGTAGGCCAGTTGAGAACAAGTCCTTTATTTAACCAGGTAGGCTAGTTGAGAACAAGTTCTCATTTGCAACTGCGACCTGGCCAAGATAAAGCAAAGCAGTTGGACAAAAACAACAACACAGAGTTACACATAAACAAACGTACAGTCAGTAACACAATAGAAAAATATATGTACAGTGTGTGCAAACGTAGAAGAGTAGGGAGGTGAGGACCAGCCAACGAGAGCGTACAGGTCACAGTGGTGGGTAGTATATGGGGCTTTGGTGATAAAACGGATGGCACTGTGATAGACTGCATCCAGTTTGCTGAGTAGCGTGTTGGAGGCTATTTTGTAAATGACATCGCCGAAGTCAAGGATCGGTAGGATGGTCAGTTTTACAAGGGTATGTTTGGCAGCATGAGTGAAGGAGGCTTTGTTGTGAAATAGGAAGCCGATTCTAGATTTGATTTTGGATTGGAGATGCTTAATATGAGTCTGGAAGGAGAGTTTACAGTCTAACCAGACACCTAGGTATTTGTAGTTGTCCAAATATTCTAAGTCAGAACCGTCCAGAGTAGTGATGCTAGGCGGGCGGGTGCAGGCAGCGATTGGTTGAAGAGCATGCATTTAGTTTTACTAGCATTTAAAAGCAGTTGAAGGCCACGGAAGGAGTGTTGTATGGCGTTGAAGCTCGTTTGGAGGTTAGTTAACCTCTCTGGGCCAGTGGGACGCTTGCGTCCCACCTACTCAACAGCCAGTGTAATCCCGTGGCGCGATATTCAAATACCTTAGAAATGCTATTACTTCAATTTCTCAAACATATGACTATTTTACACCATTTTAAAGACAAGACTCTCGTTAATCTAACCACACTGTCCGATTTCAAAAAGGCTTTACAACGAAAGCAAAACATTAGATTATGTCAGCAGAGTACCCAGCCAGAAATAATCAGACACCCATTTTTCAAGCTAGCATATAATGTCACATAAACCCAAACCGCAGCTAAATGCAGCACTAACCTTTGATGATCTTCATCAGATGACAATCCTAGGACATTATGTTATACAATACATGCATGTTTTGTTCAATCAAGTTCATATTTATATCAAAAACCAGCTTTTTACATTAGCATGTGACTAGCATGTGACTAGCATTCCCACTGAACACTTCCGGTGAATTTACTAAATTACTCACGATAAACGTTCACAAAAAACATAACAATTATTTTAAGAATTATAGATACAGAACTCCTTTATGCACTCGCTATGTCCGATTTTAAAATAGCTTTTCGGTGAAAGCACATTTTGCAATATTCTAAGTAGATAGCCCGGCCTTCACGGCTAGCTATTTTGACACCCACCAAGTGTGGTACTCACCAAACTCCGATTTACTATTAGAAAAGTTTGATTACCTTTGCTGTCTTCGTCAGAATGCACTCCCAGGACTTCTACTTCAATAACAAATGTTGGTTTGGTTCCAAATAATCCATAGTTATATCCAAATAGCGGCGTTTTGTTCGTGCGTTCAAGACACTATCCGATGGGTAAAGAAGGGTGACGCGCCCGACGCGTTTCGTGACAAAAAAATTCAAAATATTCCATTACCGTACTTCGAAGCATGTCAACCGCTGTTTAAAATCAATTTTTATGCTATTTTTCTCGTAAAAAAGCGATAATATTCCGACCGGGAGTCGTTGTTTTCGTTCAAAGAGAGAGAAAGTAAACATGGTGTCGGCTTGGGCACGCGCCTCCAGTCTCATTGTTCTCAGATCGACCACTTACAAAATGCGCTAATGTTTTTCAGCCAGGGCCTGCAAAGCCACCATTCAGCTTTCTGGTGCCTTCTGAGAGCCTATGGGAGCGTTAGAAAATGTCACGTCATGCCAGAGATCCCCTGTTTTGGTTAGAGATGATCAAGAAGGCCATGAAATGGTCAGAGAGAGCGCTTCCTGTTTGGAATCTTCTCAGGTTTTGGCCTGCCAAATGAGTTCTGTTATACTCACAGACACCATTCAAACAGTTTTAGAAACTTTAGGGTGTTTTCTATCCAAATCAAACAATTATATGCATATTCTAGTTACTGGGCAGGAGTAGTAACCAGATTAAATCGGGTACGTTTTTTATCCAGCCGTGCAAATACAGCCCCCTATCCCCAACAGGTTAACACAGTGCAAAGAAGGTGTCTCCCAAGTATCTCCTGAGTATTTATACCTACGTTTTCTGTTTGTCTGTTGCCAGTTCGTCTTGTCCCGTCAAGTCCTCCCAGCGTGTTCCCGTGTTCCCTGTGCTCTAGTTTTTCCTTGTCTTCCCAGTTCTGACCTTTCTGCCTGTCCTGACCCTACCTGCCGTCCTGAACCTGACTCTGATTTGGATTTAGACTCTTTGCTTGCCTTGACTTACCGTTTGCCTGCCCCTTGTTCTATAATAAACTCTGAAACTCGTACTGTCCACCTCCTGAGTCTTCATCCTGTGTCTTAGCCTGAGCCGTGATACAGGATTTCAAACAAACATGAATACCATTGTCGTGTCTTTGGGGTACCATTAAACTGAAGACATGTTTATCAATTAACTCCCTGTAATTATTATCACGCGATTAAACTGATTAATCGTTTAATTGTAATTAACTAGGAGATCGGGGCACCAAGGAAAATATTCAGATTACAAAGCTATAATTTTCCTAATATAACTTTCCTATATTCTAACATTATATATTATATTCTGTTATAGTATAGGCCGATTATCTTCTGGTTTAAATGGTGTATTTTACCTCGCGTCCAGTCTCATTCCAAACGTCGTAAATTGTTGTATCTGCACGAACCCAGTCTTTACTAAAATCATCCATACATCAATTGTCTTAAAATCATTTATTTACTAAACTAAGTAATTCACAGAAAGTATACAAACAGTAATTATCATCACAAAGAATTGGTAGAGTAATGTGCCCTAGTGGCTAACAGGCATGGCTGGTGTCTTGTTGAACAATGGGTCATAAAGGGCAGCTGAGAAGACCCTACAGAGTTCATTAATATTAACAATTGATATGCTAATCCTTTGCACATGAACGCTCACTCATTTGAGAACAATTGCAATCAATATATATTTACGCTCAGTGTGTCGTCGGGATCCTTGTTGGAGCGTCGTTCTGTTGGAGAGTTCTCTCTCTCTCTCTCTCGGTTAGAATGGATCTTTCAAAGCGACATTCATTAATGTCGTCATAGAATGGATGTTTCGTTGGTCTTCGCGTTCAATGATATAATTTACTTAGCTGCAGACTAATAATTAATATCAAAGACTTGTTCTTATTCTGTCGGTATCGATAGTCTAAAAGTTAACCACGTGGTATAGTTCACTTTCAGTAGAGTACTTGGATGGTCAAACCTATTGGCCAACTCGCAATAGAGTGGAGGCCGGGTCTGAAGAAAGTAGATCAGGGTATAGTTTTATAGTGAACATGTCACATGACGCCTGGTCCTGTCTGTGTCCCTGGGGGCGTGCCGATGACTGAGTTAAGCTTGGTACAGAAATACAATTCTATCACATTAACATCAGTACATAGCATCTCAATGTATTACAAATAGGTTTAATATTCCTTATTAATACATTCTATACAACCATGTGGATGCAAGTCTCATCGCTGAGGCTATTATATAAACAGTTTTGTGGTAATATGGCTATATTGTCTCTTCTGAGTATCACTAAATTGTACCAAGCGGACCAGTTCGTAGCTGGATTTTTCACCGATCTTTCATACCTTCTCCAGAACCTAAATGTCATTCGGTTCCCCAATTCTGTCAGTTGGAAGAATTTCCTGTGTCTCTCTATGGGACATGTGGCAAGAGATTCTCCTCTTAGAGTTTTACAACCCTTTCACACAGGGCCTGGGTAGGGGGAGGTAGGTTGGGGGATGGTGCAAGGGGGAGGTGGTCAACTGTCCTCCCTGTACTCAAAGAGGCCAACGTCATGACACCATATTGAAATACAGTGTAGTGTGAAAGAAGTCACAGAGAGAGGGCAGGGTTAGGGTCAGGTGCAAAGTCAGGGTCAGGTCAGGGTCGGGGCAGGGTCAGGTCAGGGTCAGGTGAAAGGTCAGGGTCAGGTCAGGTGCAGGGTTTAGCCAGTTGAGAGAATGCTTTAAACGATCAGTCTGCGATTGCTACATCACATTTTTCTTTTAACTTTTAAATTAATGATATATAAAGCTATTGTTTCTTGAAGAATATACTGTAACTAATAAAAGCCTCATGAGCTGAGTTGAATTGACATCACAACCCATGTCACGATCGTCGTAAGGATGGGACCAAAACGCAGCGGGAAT
>NC_138300.1:123622500-123697500 GCF_965601325.2 Salmo salar
TTTCTATAGGCACAAGCACTGTTCATGACACAAACTGTTCACACCCATCTTGTTAGTGGAGAGAAAATGTTGCAGGTTTAAAGGTTACAGTATTTCCTACAATTCTACACATTTTGTCAAATCAAACAATTGGATTCAGTACAATAACTTTGTTCAGGAAGAAATTCTATACATTTTGCCATGTCTAATGTGTATTCATGTGATATTTGAGTGACTCAAGAGTTACAACAAAATCTATGGGCTAAAAAACGTTATCTGACATGGGCTAGTTGATCTGGACATTTCTGACAAGTTATAAATATCTCTGTAAGGTCTGTAATGACATGTTATAAATATCTCTGTAAGGTCTGTAATGACTGACGTGACAAGAGGAACTGATGATGCAATACCCAATTTAGATATCACACCTTGTGCTTTCTAATATTACAACTGTAAAAGAGTAAGTTGAAAGCCGGACTGAGTTCCTTGAAAACTTTTTTATTTTTTATTTTTTTAAATGTACCATTGAAAACCTGTGGTTTGAATTGATGAGGGTAGTCCATAAGAACAGACAAAGGATATCAAGGATCTGGATAGATTCTGTATGGAGGAATGATCTAAAGATCCCTTCCAATGTGTTCTCCAATTTCATCAAATATTTTAGAGAAAAGCTCAGTGCTGTTATCCTCGCAAGGTGAGGTGTTGAAAGTTATTGAAAACAGGGGTGTCAATAATTTTTCCCTCTACTTTTTTGAGGAAAAAAGTATTATTTGTTAAACTAAATCTCTTTCTCTGAGTATTTGTATCAGTATAAATAATATAATTTCCCCATTTTTGGGGGGAGAATATAATATAGCTCAGGATTTGAATGATTTATTTTATAGAGTCATTTTTGCTGATCTTTGTCAAGGGTGTCAATAATTTCGGACCCCACTGTTAGTCCATGTCAGGTTGTCTCATTAATGTATCGGTTGTCTTACAGAACACCTTCAGGTTGTCTTACAGAACACCTTCAGGTTGTCTTACAGAACACCTTCAGGTTGTCTTCCAGAACACCTTCAGGTTGTCTTCCAGAACACCTTCAGGTTCTCTTACAGAACACCTTCAGGTTCTCTTCCAGAACACCTTCAGGTTGTCTTCCAGAACACCTTCAGGTTGTCTTCCAGAACACCTTCAGGTTGTCTTACAGAACACCTTCAGGTTCTCTTCCAGAACACCTTCAGGTTGTCTTACAGAACACCTTCAGGTTCTCTTACAGAACACCTTCAGGCAGGTTCTCTTCCAGAACACCTTCAGGTTGTCTTCCAGAACACCTTCAGGTTCTCTTACAGAACACCTTCAGGTTGTTTTCCAGAACACCTTCAGGTTGTCTTCCAGAACACCTTCAGGTTGTCTTCCAGAACACCTTCAGGTTCTCTTACAGAACACCTTCAGGTTGTCTTCCAGAACACCTTCAGGTTGTCTTACAGAACACCTTCAGGTTTGATGTAAGTTAGTAAATATGTATTTTGAATTAAGATGATGCCTGAAATGTACAGGATTTTTTTTGTCACATCCCACATTTGCTAAATGTCTGTTTTTATTTTTCTGATGTGCAAAATAAGTTAATCTCCTTCTGATTCTGACAAGTCATCAGAGGTATGACAACACAGAGACACTATTTGGAGCAGTCTAATGTGGATACTGATGTCTGCAAAACACATCTGTCACGTCCTGGCCAGTATAAGGGTTAATTGTTATTGTAGTTTGGTCAGGACGTGGCAGAGGGTATTTGGTTTATGTGGTTCGGGGTGGTGTTTTTTCTAAAAGGGCATTTGATTTAAGTATTCCGGGGTTTTTGGGCACTGTTCCTTGTCTACGTATTTCTATGTTGATCTAGTTGGTTGTATGTCTATGTTTGGTTAATTGGGGTGGACTTCCAATTGAAGGCAGCTGTGTGGTGTTGCCTTTGATTGGAAGTCCTATATTAGTTGGGTGTGTTTGTCTGTGTATTTGTGGAGATTGTTTCTTGTTTAGCGTTTGTGAGCCTAACAGGACTGTCAAGTAATCGTGAGTTTGTTTTTGTATGTTTGTTTTTGAGTTTATTAAATGTTCAAAATGAACTATCTCAACTCTGCTGCATATTGGTCCTCTTTTTCCGACCATGATTTCGCTATATCGTCTGACGATGAAGAAATCCCTGACAACATCAATATGTCCACTGATGATTCTCTACACAGTGTCTTCTATAGACTGGCCTAATCAGTCTCTATACAGGGTCAGTTTTAGTTGGGAGGACTTTAGTGAGCAGTAGACTGAGCTGTTATAACCCTGTTCAGTTTTAGTTGGGAGGACTTTAGCGAGCAGTAGACTGAGCTGTTATAACCCTGTTCAGTTTTAGTTGGGAGGACTTTAGCGAGCAGTAGACTGAGCTGTTATAACCTGAGCTGTTATAACCCACTTCTGAAACGTTGACTTCAACAGGTGAGACGTCACGTGACCACCCGTACACAAGTCATTCTAGCAGTTGAACCGAGTCAATCCCTACTTTTTTATTTCAACTATAATTCTAATGTTTTATCCACTGGGGCTGGATGATACGATATAATCCTAGGACCATAGCGGTGTGCCTTGCGATTGAAAACTCGGAATAAGAAGGAAAGAGAGAGATTTTTATCTTTTAAAAATGACTTCGAACCAGTTGGCTTTCATTCTGACATGTACTTTATGGAACAGGATGTCGGTGTGTGCTGGAGGTAAGATTAGATTCTGTCGTTTAATCTACTGACAATATTGTTTCATCGATTAAAACGGAAACGCGATTCAATTCTGTTTTATTGATCGGAAAATATGAGTTTTTTTTGCGAGGGGGCTCTAATGTATAAACTTTACCGCGTGCGTAAAGCGTGAGAGGTGTTTTTGTGCTGAAGAATATGATTAGAGTTTCTAGCAAATTCCATTAGTATAAACGGTAAAAACATGATATGTAGTTTGTAATTCTTTGCACAGGTTGTTTATCACCAATAGGAAAGGAACGAAATGTCATAATGTCGAACGAACAGCCTATCTCTGTTTAATAAGGATACATTACTCATTAAAATAAATAGGATTTGACGATAAGAGACAGTTGCCAATCAGTTGGAGAAGAGACAACCAATCAATGAGAAGTACAGATCTGTCTTGCTCTCAAACACTGCAACCTTTTCAAGTGTCATTCAGTCATGAGTTCTCTAGTCCAGTCGGACACTACGACAGTTGCTCCAATCTGGACTTAGTACCCGGATATACAGCTCAGCGTTACATCCTGTTAATAATAAAACATATACAGAATGTTAAAACAGAGTGTGTGTTTGTGTGTATGTGCAGTGCTTTATATGTAAATTGGAAGGTTCCGGAAAGGATGGTGACCTTTCCGGAACCTGAGGTACCAGAACGCAGGAAAACAACAGCAGCTTTCATAATAAAGCATTGCATGCATTTACTTTATTTCTCTTTTGCACACCAGTATTTCTACTTGCACATCACCATCTGCTCATCTATCACTCCAGTGTTAATCTGCTAAATTGTAATTACTTCGCTCCTATGGCCTATTTATTGCCTTACCTCCTCATGCCTTTTGCACACACTGTATATAGACTTTCTTTTTTTCTATTGTGT
The DNA here is from genome assembly GCF_965601325.2 of Salmo salar. NCBI lineage: Eukaryota > Metazoa > Chordata > Actinopteri > Salmoniformes > Salmonidae > Salmo > Salmo salar. Next base: position 123,626,116 of record NC_138300.1, read on the forward strand.
TATTGACTGTTTGTTTATTCCATGTGTAACTCTGTGTTGTTGTTTACTCCATGTGTAACTGTGTTTATTCCATGTGTAACTCTGTTGTTGTTTGTGTCGAACTGCTTTGCTTTATCTTGGCCAGGTCGCAGTTGTAAATGAGAACTTGTTCTCAACTAGCTCCCTGGTTAAATAAAGGTGAAATTATTTTTATTATCCTCACTTGGCACAGAGCACTAGAGTAGATGCGCTTACAGAAGCTGCAGACGCATTTCATGTAATTCTACATCATGTTACATGACTGGAGATTTTAACAGAATAGTTTTTTAAATACCTAACAAATGATCGAAATGACAGGCTACTTTGACACGGACAGAATCTGAGATGAATGAAAACGACCTTGTCTTGAATATATCTAAGGCCTAGGCCTAGGTGTGTGGAGACACACATATTGTACAATAAACTTTCCAGTTTCACTGACTCACCGGCGATGGTTGATGCACTCGTGCCAAAATCATTATCTCTCTCTTGTTCTACTTTGTAAAACAATACTGTTCGCTCAGTAGGTATATTTGGAAGTTGATAACACGTTTGGTAGCCTACAGACAGATTGTCTTCTCTCTTTTTTCCAGCAGGATCCATCTGTGTTTTCCCGTGATGTCATTAGAGATTTTGCTAAAAAAAAAGGGCCGTTTTGACTGCATGCTGTTTGTTCACTGACAGATTTACCCCGCGTTCCCGACGGTAGATTGGGTTTACACAATACACAACTAGGCTGGCTATAGGCTATAACAAAAGAGAGAGCTATTGTCACGTCCTGACCAGTATAAAGGGGTTATTTGTTATTGTAGTTTGGTCTGGACGTGGCAGGGGGTGTTTTTGTGTTGTCGGGGTTTTTGGGTTGTGTTCTATGTTTTTGTATTTCTATGTTATATTTCTATGTCTAGTTTATTGTTTTTGACCTCTTCAATTGGAGGCAGCTGTTCCTCGTTTCCTCTAATTGAAGGTCCTATTTAGTAGGGGTGTTTTTCATGGGGTTTTTGTGGGTAGTTGTTCTTTGTGTAGCCTTACGGGACTGTTTCGTTGTTTTTGTATACGCTGCGTTTTGGTCCAGTCCCTACGACACCCGCGACAGCTATTGATCCTCTGTGGCTAAATCATAGTCCTATTAGTCCTGATGTACTATTCTGAATTATTTCATCGCTTTATCAGCAGACAACAGAAATTCTACAACTTTGGCAAACGTATTGGATTTTATCAAGGGTGCTGCGGTACCTCCAACGCCAATCCCGCGGCTATGATTCCTATAAGAGAATAAATGATTTAGTGCAACGCTGGAGAGATGAGTTACAGGCTCATGTTTTATCAGATCAGAGAGAGGAAGAGAGGTAATAGAAAGTGAATCTCATTCTAGTTCTGAGAGATACATGAGTGCGTTTCTCTTTCACCCCGGTAATGGCCAGTGGTAACGTGTTGGTATCGGCTGTTTAAGCCATAAACCCGGGACGGCCCAACACGAATCAATTCTTACAATATCAGGCTCGTTTTCACATTACTTTTTTTTTTTTTTTTTAGGTGGAAGCACAATTACATAGGAGGAAACTTGAATTAAATCTGATTTTTATTAGAATTTTTTTACATCACAAACAGTTTGTGTGAACGCGCACACACTCAATTCTTCATTGCTGCGATTTACTCATATGGGTTTAAAGAGCAGGTGGTCTAGAAGGGAGAGAAGGGGCCATATGGGTTTAAAGAGCAGGTGGTCTAGAAGGGAGAGAAGGGGCCATATACTTCACAGATCTAATAACACTAGGTAGGTGAAGGCAACAGGATGGACAGTAGGTTGAGCTGTTTACTCATACCTACCCAGGCACATCTTCTACCTACCTACCCAGGCACATCTTCTACCTACCTACCCAGGCACATCTTCTACCTACCTACCCAGGCACATCTTCTACCTACCTACCCAGGCACATCTTCTACCTACACTACTACTAGCTATTGTCGTTCCTAACCAACTCATAATCTATTGTCGTTCCTAACCAACTCATAAGCTGTTAAATGTGTTCATTCATTCATGCAGAATCCCTGTGCACCCAAGCCCCAGAGTTTCAGTTGCCCAGTGGGGGTCAGTCTGAGGTGTGGGAGACCCTGGGTTCCTTTGTGGCTCTGAACTGTACAGCCGTGCTGTCCTGGAACGAGACAGACCAACGGTGTGACGCTACCTCCTGGAAACTGCTCTGGAGCAAAGATGGGACCCCTCTCAACCTCAGCCTTTACCCACAGAACACATCCACCTGGTCAGTTCAACAGGAGGTCACAATACCTTGCCAGATCACATGTACACGCTGATCTGCAGGTTGTCATTGCAAATAAGAATCTACTCTTGACTTATTTGTATAAGTGTCCAACCAATTACAATACAGAGGTCACCTTTTTATTTTTTTTCTGGCAGGACTCCCAGCCAATCCCAAATGATTGTGAGCAGTGTGCTCGAGGTCCCGGTTAGAGAGCAGGCTGACTTTGGCCTCTACTCCTGTGAGGTGAGGAATACCTCTGCTGACTTCAGCCTGCAGAATACCGGTAAGAAACCAGTGGGGTTTGTGGACTGTACATTATACTGTATCAGATATGTTGTCAAAGGCAACTTACATTAGTGTGTGTATACAATACTTATTTTAAATGTTAATATGTGTGATAACTGAGGCTGGGTGAATTCAGATATGTTGCTATTTTTTATTTATTTTTATTTTAAGGGGTAGATCGGCTTTTATACTGCAGATAGTAGCTTCCATCAATGCAATTATCTGCATAATTTCCAATCCTCTCTATATATTTTTTTGTAAATACATATATTTTATATTTTTTTTACAAATATATTTTTCTTTATTATGTTCCCCTAATTGGAGTAAGCTAATGGACAACACTTAGGCTTCCACTTCCAGTTTATACATACTATATGCTGATTATTAATGACTCATGATTGTTGGTTTCTGTTTGTGTGATCACAGCCCACCCCAGCCACACAGCATCAGTGATAGCAGCCATCAGTCTCTTCCTGATCCTGACTATAGCTGCCGTTGTCTACTCCAGGTGTCGTCTCAACATCAAACTCTGGTACAGGAACTCCTATGGAGACTATGAGATCAATGGTGAGGAGTGAGGATTTTTTTAAATATTTGTAACCTTTATTTAACTAGGCAAGTCAGTTAAGAACAAATTCTTCTTTACAATGATGGCCTACCCTGGCCAAACCCTAATGTCGCTGGGCCAATTGTGCGACGCCCTATGGGACTCCCAATCACGGTCAGTTGTGATACAGCCTGGAATCAAACCAGGGTCTGTAGTGACGCCTCTAGTACTGAGATGCAGTGCCTTAGACTGCTGCGCCACTCGGAGCCCTAGTTTTAACCCACTGCAGTGGTTAAAACACATTGGGATGGGAAGTGTGAGCCCACTTTGTGCTGTAGGTGGGCTATGGTTAGTTGTACAGATGTAGAATCTTAATTTGAGCCAGTTTGCTACAGCAGGAAAATAATCTTACAGCAAATGTGAATTATCTGGATTAATATTTTTTTTTAAGGGGTTGGAGACATTTTTCATTAGGGCAAATCAATTCTGATATTAAAAACTTTAGAAGCCTTTTTAAACCTCAATTACGCTACACGTTTGCATTTCCTGATTTGCAGGAAAATTCCGGCAACAACAGGAAGATCAAATTAAGATAAGGCGTCTGTAGGTACCTGTAAGCAGATTCAAGTAGTATTGAGGGTTACAATGTATTGAACATATCTAAGATATTGTATATTATTATATACTTGCAATGATTGTCATATGTGGTTGTAAAAAGGGTATACTCAGGATCGTGACACTGCATTGTGATTGTTTTAACCTACCTAAATTGAATGCACAAATGTTTAATCGCTCTGGGAAAGTGTCTGCTAAATGACTCAAATGTAAGTTAAGCTATGTTATAATGTCTCTTTTTTTTTTTGTCACCAGATGGGAAGCTGCATGATGCCTACTTCTCCTATGTCAACAACGAATACGACAGAAAGTTGGTCAACTTCATCCTCAAACCTCACCTGGTGAACAAATCTGGACATAAGCTACACCTCAGTGATAACAACATCCTACCTGGGGGTGGTAATGATGACATAACCCTCTGTAACTCCTACAGTCCGTTTGATGCTTACATAAAAAAAAAAAAAAAAAAAAAAAAAAAATCTTTTAGCAGACGCGCTTATCCAGAGCAATTTACAGGAGCAATTATGGTTAAGTGCCTTGTTCAATCCCCAAGCTGACTTTTCACATAGTCCGCTTGGGGATTCAAACCAGCGATCTTTAGGCTACTGGCCTAACGCTCTTAACCCAGTAGGCTACCTGCTGCCCTGTCTTCCCTGAAAGTTATCATGTTAACTGTATTTTCCTCCTTCTTCTTCCTCCTTCTTCCTCCTCCTCTTCTTCCTCTTCTTCTTCTCCTCCTCTGTCAGAGCCGTCTGCTGAGTTCCTGATGAACGTTAGTCACTGTCGACGCCTCATCGTAGTGATGTCACACGCCTACCTAGAACAGGACTGGTGCTGTAACAACTTTAGGTAGGTATGCAGATAGCTCAGCATTATGCCTAAGTAACATTTTTTTTTAAATCTATCTCTTAGCTTAGCATGCTAAACGCTAATGCTAATGCTAGTTGTGTCGCTGTGTGTTCCTCTTGTTTAGCTCAGCATGCTAACTGCTAATGCTGGTTGTGTCTCTGTGGTCCTCTCTTAGCTTAGCAGGCTAATGATAATGCCACTAATGCTACAATGTCACTATGTGATTACCCATGTCTGTAAAAAAAACAGGGACAACTGCAACTGATGTCTGTACAAAACCCTCAGCATAGCATGATCTAGCTGACTGCTAATGCTAGTTGCTAATATCCCTGTGTTGTCCACCCTCTCAGACAGGCTAATATCCCTGTGTTATCCACCCTCTCAGGCAGGGCCTTCTGCACCTGCTGGAGCTGTCCCAGAGGCCCATCATCATCACATTGGAGGGTCAGGTCAAACTCATGAGACCCGATGTGGTCCAGCAACTCAGAGAACACCATCACAAACTCACCTTGCTCACCTGGTCGGGATCACACTCCATGGTGACTCAACCTAGCCTTGAACCTAACCCTGGCCCTAACCCTTTTATTTATTTATTTATTTTATTTCACATTTATTTAACCAGGTAGGCTAGTTGAGAACAAGTTCTCATTTACAACTGCGACCTGGCCAAGATAAAGCAAAGCAGTTCGACACATACAACAACACAGTTACACATGGAATAAACAAAACATACAGTCAATAATACAGTAGGAAAATAAGTCTATATACAGTGTGTGCAAATGAGGTAAGATAAGGGAGTTAAGGCAATAAATAGGCCATGGTGGTGAAGTAATTACAATATAGCAATTAAACACTGGAATGGTAGATGTGCAGAAGCTGAACGTGCAAGTAGAGATACTGGGGTGCAAAGGAGCAAGATAAATAAATAAATACAGTATGGGGATGAGGTAGGTAGATAGATGGGCTGTTTACAGATGGGCTATGTGCAGTGATCTGTGAGCTGCTCTGACAGCTGGTGCTTAAAGCTAGTGAGGGAGATATGAGTCTCCAGCTTCAGTGATTTTTGCAGTTCGTTCCAGTCATTGGCAGCAGAGAACTGGAAGGAAAGGCGGCCAAAGGAGGAATTGGCTTTGGGGGTGACCAGTGAAATATACCTGCTGGAGCGCATGCTACGTGTGGGTGCTGCTATGGTGACCAGTGAACTGAGATAAGGCAGGGCTTTACCTAGCAAAGACTTATAGATGACCTGGAGCCAGTGAGTTTGGCGACGAGTATGAAGCGAGGGCCAGCCAACGAGAGCGTACAGATCGCAGTGGTGGGTAGTATATGGGGCTTTGGTGACAAAACGGATGGCACTGTGATAGACTGTGTCCAATTTGTTGAGTAGAGTGTTGGAGGCTATTTTGTAAATGACATCGCCGAAGTCAAGGATCGGTAGGATAGTCAGTTTTACGAGGGTATGTTTGGCAGCATGAGTGAAGGATGCTTTGTTGCGAAATAGGAAGCCGGTTCTAGATTTAATTTTGGATTGGAGATGTTTAATGTGAGTCTGGAAGGAGAGTTTACAGTCTAACCAGACACCTAGGTATTTGTAGTTGTCCACATATTCTAGGTCAGAACCGTCCAGAGTAGTGATGCTGGATGGGTGGTCAGCTGCGGGCAGCGATCGGTTGACGAGCATGCATTTAGTTTTATTTGCATTTACTAAGAGCAGTTGGAGGCCACGGAAGAAGTGTTGTATGGCATTGTAGCTCATCTGGAGGTTAGTTAACACAGTGTCCAAAGAAGGGCCAGAAGTATACAGAATGGTGTCCTCTACGTAGAGGTGGATCAGAGAATCACCAGCAGCAAGAGCGACACCATTGATGTATACAGTTGTGTCATATGAGAACTGGCAAATAGTATTTTTTTCACATGACTTATCCAAGCTTTACTGTGCTGGCCTGGTTAAGCATCAACTATTGTTGCTGGAACTGTGCTGGAAACAATGTGAAAGGACAGGGTCTATCCAAACCAGCCCATCACTGCATGGTACAGATGTACTCAATAGAGATAAGGTCCTAGTCAGGGGTTGGACCGGTTCAGGGTACAGAACTGAAAACCGGAGAACGAAAGTGATCTGTACTGTTCCGGAACAGAACCGTTATTTTTAAAGGGAACCGGTTAATAACATTATTTTATGTTCCAGGCATTTTGTTTTTTTTGTCTTACAAAAAATGTAACAAAGCACCTATGCAAAGCCTTCACTCTGTCACTCAGGAACTTATTCCAGTGTCAGCTGAAAATCTTAGCCAGTGTGTGTTTGTAGGCTACATGCTCCTCCCCCTCCCTCCAGTGTAGGCTACATGCCCCTCCCCCTCCCTCCAGTGTAGTCTACATGCCCCTCCCCCTCCCTCCAGTGTAGTCTACATGCTCCTCCCCCTCCCTCCAGTGTAGGCTACATGCTCCTCCCCCTCCCTCCAGTGTAGTCTACATGCCCCTCCCCCTCCCTCCAGTGTAGGCTACATGCTCCTCCCCCTCCCTCCAGTGTAGGCTACCTGCTCCTCCCCCTCCCTCCAGTGTAGTCTACATGCCCCTCCCCCTCCCTCCAGTCAGGCTACATGCCCCTCCCCCTCCCTCCAGTCAGGCTACATGCCCCTCCCCCTCCCTCCAGTCAGGCTACATGCCCCTCCCCCTCCCTCCAGTCAGGCTACATGCCCCTCCCCCTCCCTCCAGTGTAGGCTACATGCCCCTCCCCCTCCCTCCAGTGTAGGCTACATGCCCCTCCCACTCCTCCGTAGGTATAATTCTGTGGGTCTAATTCAGATAATGCATGTCATAACAACAAGATGCCCAGCGCTCTCCTCAACAGCAACATTTCAGTCGCATGTTGCACCCTACACTACACTTGTCTGTCCAATGCATGTACATAGCTTTCCCGTTCCATAGCAAGTTGCTCTATCCGTTGGTGAAGTAATTTTACGTTGAGCTAAACCTCGATATCAGAAGTTTAAAAAAATGAACAGAAAGGAACGATATAAACCGATAATTTTTTGGGGTGGGGTTTGAATCGGTTCAGAACTTTATTTTGCTGGTCAGAACAGTGGAACGGAACCAAATAATGGTTCTGTTCAGAACGAAACGATTGGAAAATAATTTGGGTTAACTAGATTGTGTTCTGTGCTATGTCTCCCTAGCCGCCGTCATCAGTGTTCTGGAAGGAGTTGGCCCTGGCCATGCCTCATAGGGTTGTGTTCCACAGCGACACGGCAGGGGACCCCCAGACCCTCTTCCAAGACGATAAGGACCCCATGCTCACCCTCGACCCAGACTACCTGGACTGTCGCCCTGACCCTGACCCTGTCGGAGACTTGGGTAAGACCACGTGAATTAGCTGGCTACAGGGTTGGGTGCAATTGATGCTGGATTACAATGCTAATTACATTTCAGATTGGGTCAATTTTAATTCAGTCAATTCAAATAGAATTGACCCCAAACCTGGTTGGCCTTGTAATCCCCAGGACCAATTCCCATTTTGGGTTATGTAATGTAATCATATCCATGCACGGCTCATAATAATGTCTGGAACGGAGCAAATGGAATGACATCAAACATATGGAATCCATGTATTCGATGCCATTCCACTAATTCTGCTCCAGCCACGAGCTCATCCTCCCAAATAAGGTGTCACCAACCTCCTGTGCCATGGACAATTTATTATCTTAATTATTGCTGCTACAGTTATTATATATATTTTTTTAATGAGGCAAGTCAGTTAAGAACAAATTCTTATTTTACAATGACGGTGGGTTAACTGCCTTGTTCAGGGGGCAGAACGACAGATTTTTACCTTGTCAACTCTGGGATTCGATCTTGCAACCTTTTCGGTTACTAGTCCCAATGCTCTAACCACTAGGCTACCTGCCACCCCGATGCTTTCTCCAAGGTTGAAAATAACATCAATCAACAAAAGTAGTCCCTCTAAAGCCCTGTAGAACTAAGATTGCTGACCTACAGCATCGATCCACACATTTCATCAACTAAATGACTGAATCTACTCATTCACCCTCTTGTTTTCAATCCCTCCTTCTCCAGGCCTTCGTCTCCCAGTCTACACGACACTGACATCCAGAGCCCCTGTGCTGCCTATGTTTCCCTCGGTCCCTGCATCCCTGACTGAGCCCAAACACTCAGATATAGATGTGTCGGACCTGGGATCGCGCAATTATGGAGCTCGCAATGACTTCTACTGCCTGGTTACAGAGGACAACATCTGAGGAAAAAGACTGTAGCTTCTGAAGCAAAAAGGAGAACAAGATCTCCAACTTCTACTCTCTAGAAGGAAATGTCTCACTTCAGTCTGAATGTAAAACAGGTTCTCTCACCAGCACTATCTACTACTTCCTGGTGTATGTTTCCATATTGAAGCAAGTGTTACATAAAAAAAGTGAATAATTTAGTTCTTTAAACAAGTTTGATTTGATCTATTTATTTAAATTTGTCCATATTTTAAACCTTTCATGTATACACTGAGTGTACAAAACATTAGGAACACCTGCTCTCTCTATCCACGACACAGACTGACCAGGTGAATCCAGGTGAAAGCTATGATCCCTTATCGATGTCACCTGTTAAATCCACTTCAAATCAGTGTATATAAAGAAGGAGGACACGGGTTAAAGAAGGATTTAATCCTTGAGAAAATTGAGACATGGATTGTGTGCCATTCAGAGGATGAATGAATGGGCATGATAACATATTTAAGTGCCTTTGAACAGGGTATGGTAGTAGGTGCCAGGTGTACCGGTTTGTGTCAAGAACTGCAAACGCTGCTGGGTTTTTCCACACTCAACAGTTTCCAATGTGAATCAAGAATGGTCCACCACACCCAAAAGGACATCCAGTCAACTTGACACAACTGTTGGATGCATTGGAGTCAACATGGGCCCAGCATCCCTGTGGAACACTTTCAACACCTTGTAGAATCCCGTGCCCTGACGAAATGAGGCTGTACTGAGGGGAAAAAAAGGCGTGTGGGGCAACTCAATATTAAGGAGATGTTTTGTACACTCAGTGTATAAAATTTGATTCCAATGATCATTTCACTGAAATGTTTTGAAGGACCTTGGTGGTTACACTACATGTTATTATATGCAATTTGTATAAGATACCTGTTATGTGAACTGTATGTGAAAAATAGAACAAGTTGTTGAGTGGTCTACTGCAGTATTCTGGGATTTTGTTTTAACGGTAAAGTGGAAATACATTCATTCTAATTTCGTTAAATGTTTGTTTAGAATTATGTTCAATATAAATATTTATCGATTAAAGCTACCCTTTCTGTAGTTTAGGGCAATTTAACTAGTCCAGCCCTTTTCATATGTAACTCATCTTGTAAAGCTGATCTTATGTTTATTTTTTTGTAAGGGTTGATCCAATTTTCCTTAGAGGAAATAAAGTCATACATTTTAAAGTGGAAATTCCAAACTTTAGAAGTATTTTTAAACCTTGAATATACTACAAGTTTGTATTTTCTGCTTGATGTATAAGTATACCCCCTTGACTGGAACCTATTCTATTGCACAGCGTTACCCCCCCCGAATCTATCTCGTAAATGCTGAATGCCAAGCAGAGTGATCTTTGGTATGACTCGGCCGGAGAATTAACTCCCAGTGTTCCAATCTCAGGGCGGACACCCGAACCACATAGCCACTGAGTTGTTCTCTTTACATTAAGCTACATAAACCTATTTCGTGTTTTCTCCAGATATTACTTTCCCTCACCAGCAGAGGGCAGGTGAACTGCAGACTTGAGAGGGGGGGGGGAAAAAAAACCTTTCTTATCATAACAATAACCTCAGTGCCTCATTCCCTATCGGTTATTTGTTTATTGGGATCCTCATTCGCTCTTCCTGGGGTCCACAAAAAAAATACAATACATGACAAGTAACAAAACACTGATACACTGATAGACAAGGACAGTCACACACATTTAAAATACAATGATTATACAAACAACACAAGTAAAGAATAATGTGTATTAAAGTGTGTCTGTGTGTGCGTGTGTTCATGTATGTCCCCTCACAGTCCCCGCCGTTACATAAATTGTTCTTCTAACCTGTTTTTTTTAAAGGTAATTTTACTGTTTACTTCAGTAATTGGAGATGGTATAGGGTAGTTCCATACAATCATGACCTCTGTATAATACCGTGTGTTGCCGTGAATTTGTTTTGGGACTGTGAAGAGACCCCTGGTGGCATGTCTTGTGGGGTGTGTATGGGTGTCTGAGCTGAATGTTATTTGATTATGCTGACAATTTTGGAATTTTCATCACAGTAGTATTACTCATGAAAACTAGGAGAAGCAGTTCATCTCTCATCAACTGTCAACCAGGAAAGACTGGCATGCATGTTTTTGATGTTAGTTTTGTATGTGTAATTAAGGGCAACCACACCCTCCTTCCACTCCCTCCCTCCCTCCTTCCACTCCCTCCTTTCACTCCCTCCGTCCCTCCTTCCACTCCCTCCCTCCTTCCACTCCCTGGAGGGTGTGAAAGAGCGTCTGCTAAATGACTAGAATGTACTAGTGGGAAACTTGTCTATCATCTCTGAGCTCCAACTTCTCCCACATGCTGACCTCTGATGTCACCTACTTAGGAAATGACTTCAACAAAGGCATTTTCGGGCAGTTAAATGCACCAAAGAAGGGAAGGGAAAGGGGGGATACCTAGTCAGTTGTACAGGGAAAGGGGGGATACCTAGTCAGATGTACAGGGAAAGGGGGGATACCTAGTCAGTTGTACAGGGAAAGGGGGGATACCTAGTCAGATGTACAGGGAAAGGGGGGTACCTAGTCAGTTGTACAGGGAAAGGGGGGATACCTAGTCAGTTGTACAGGGAAAGGGGGGGATACCTAGTCAGTTGCAACCCCTATGAATCAAAACATTATTTATAAAAAGCTATCTATTAATATGTTTTTTTTTTTAACACTGTAATTTACTTCCAAGCATGATAGCTGTACTTTTAGTTTATGGTTGACGCAGCTTGTTGGCAATTAGAAAATTTCATTTCTCAATGAGTTCAAAGCACGTATTTATTGGTATTTATTAGGTATCCCTATTAGCAGCATCTGCTCTTCCTGGGGTCCAAACACATTAAAGCACCATGCATGCATCCAATGTGAATTTAATAATAATATTATGCCATTTATAGCACACACTTTTATCCAACGCGACTTAAAATCATGCGCAAGGGTGGTGCCAGGAATCGAACCCCCTATCCTGGCATTGCAAGCACAATGCTGGACCAGCTAAGGCTAAGGCTAAGCTATAGAGGACCACTTTAATGACTTCACAACTAGTAATCGCCACCTTCCCACTTGGTTAGGAAGGCAGCATAAGTCTCTGTGTAGGGCAGGTAGTAGGTTGGGTTAGTCCAGTAGGTTGGGCCAGATATAAAGGTTAGTCCAGTAGTTTGGCCAGATATAAGGGTTGGTCAAGTAGGTTGGGCCAGATTTAAGGGTTCGTCCAGTAGGTTGGGGCAGATATAAGCGTTAGTCCAGTAGGTTGGGCCAGATTTAAGGGTTAATCCAGTTGATTGGGTCTGATATAATGTTTGTCCACTAGGTTTGGCCAGATATAAGGGTTATTACAGCAGGTTTGGACAGATATATAGGTTAGTCCAGCAGGTTGGGACAGATATGAAGGTTACTACAGTGGATTGGGCCAGATGTCAGGGTTAGTCTAGTAGGTTTGGCCGGATATACGGTTTAGTCCAGTAGGTTGGGCCAGATATAAGGGATTTGTCCAGTAGGTTGGGATAGATATAAAGGTTAGTCCAGTAGGTTGGGCCAGATATAAAGGTTAGTCCAGTAGGTTGGGCCAGATATAAGGGTTAGTCCAGTAGGTTGGGCCAGATATAATGGTTGGTCCAGATATAATGGTTAGTCTGGTAGTTTGGGCCAGATATAAGGGTTAGTCCAGTTGATTGGGTCTGATATAAGGGTTTGTCCAGTGGGTTGGTCCAGATATAATGGTTAGTCCAGAAGGTTAGGCCAGATATAAGGGTTAGTCCAGTAGGTTGGACCAGATATAAGGGTTAGTCCAGTAGGTTGGACCAGATATAAGGGTTAGTCCAGTAGGTTAGGCCAGATATAAGGGTTAGTCCAGTAGGTTGGGCCAGATATAAGCGTTAGTCCAGTAGGTTGGACAAAATATAAGGGTTAATCCAGTTGATTGGGTCAGATATAAGGGTTGGTCCAGTGGGTTGGTCCAGATATAATGGTTGGTCCAGATATAATGGTTAGTCCAGAAGGTTAGGCCAGATATAAGGGTTTGTCCAGTAGGTTGGGCCAGATATAAGGGTTATTCCATCAGGTTTGGCCAGATATATAGGTTAGTCCAGGAGGTTGGGACAGATATAAAGGTTAGTCCAGTGGGTTGGGCCAGATGTTAGGGTTAGTCTAGTAGGTTTGGCCAGTTATACAGTTTAGTCCAGTAGGTTGGGCCAGATATAAAGGTTAGTCCAGTAGGTTTGGCCAGAGATATGAGTTAATCCAGTAGGTTGGGCCAGTTATAAAGGTTAGTCCTGTAGGTTGGGCCAGATATAAAGGTTAGTCCTGTAGGTTGGGATAGATATAAAGGTTAGTCCTGTAGGTTGGGCCAGATATATTGGTTAGTCCAGTAGGTTGGGCCAGAGATATGAGTTCGTCCAGAAGGTTAGGCCAGATATAAGCGTTAGTCCAGTAGGTTGGACAAAATATAAGGGTTAATCCAGTTGATTGGGTCTGATATAAGTATTTGTCCACTAGGTTTGGCCAGATATAAGGGTTATTCCAGCAGGTTTGGCCAGATATAAGAGTTAGTCCAGTAGGTTGGTCAAAATATAAGGGTAAATCCAGTTGATTGGGTCTGATATAAGGGTTTGTCCACTAGGTTTGGCCAGATATAAAGGTTAGTCCAGTAGGTTGGGCCACATATTAGGGTTTGTCCAGTAGTTTGTGCCAGATATAGGGTTAATCCAGTTGATTGGGTTAGATATAAGGGTTGGTCCAGTGGGTTGGTCCAGATATAAGGGTTGGTCCAGATATAATGGTTAGTCCAGAAGGTTAGGCCAGATATAAGGGTTAGTCCAGTAGGTTGGGCCAGATATAAGGGTTATTCCAGCAGGTTTGGCCAGATATATAGGTTAGTCCAGGAGGTTGGGACAGATATAAAGGTTAGTCCAGTAGGTTGGGCCAGATATAAGGGTTAATCCAGATATAATGGTTGGTCCAGATATAATGGTTAGTCCAGAAGGTTAGGCCAGATATAAGGGTTAGTCCAGTAGGTTGGGCCAGATATAAGGGTTAGTCCAGTAGGTTAGGCCAGATATAAGGGTTAGTCCAGTAGGTTGGGCCAGATATAAGCGTTAGTCCAGTAGGTTGGACAAAATATAAGGGTTAATCCAGTTGATTGGGTCAGATATAAGGGTTTGTCCAGTGGGTTGGTCCAGATATAATGGTTGGTCCAGATATAATGGTTAGTCTGGTAGTTTGGGCCAGATATAAAGGTTAGTCCAGTAGATTGGGCCAGAGAGATGAGTTCGTCCAGAAGGTTAGGCCAGACATAAGCGTTAGTCCAGTAGGTTGGACAAAATATAAGGGTTAATCCAGTTGATTGGGTCTGATATAAGTATTTGTCCACTAGGTTTGGCCAGATATAAGGGTTAGTCCACCTGGTTTTGCCAGATATAAGGGTTATTCCAGCAGGTTTGGCCAGATATATAGGTTAGTCCAGTAGGTTGAGCTAGAGATATGAGTTCGTCCAGAAGGTTAGGCCAGATATAAGGGTTAGTCCAGTAGGTTGGGCCAGATATAAGAGTTAGTCCAGTAGGTTGGTCAAAATATAAGGGTAAATCCAGTTGATTGGGTCTGATATAAGGATTTGTCCACTAGGTTTGGCCAGATATAAAGGTTAGTCCATTAGGTTGGGCCACATATTAGGGTTTGTCCAGTAGTTTGTGCCAGATATAAGGGTTAATCCAGTTGATTGGGTCAGATATAAGGGTTGGTCCAGTGGGTTGGTCCAGATATAATGGTTGGTCCAGATATAATGGTTAGTCCAGAAGGTTAGGCCAGATATAAGGGTTAGTCCAGTAGGTTGGGCCAGATATGAGGGTTATTCCAGCAGGTTTGGCCAGATATATAGGTTAGTCCAGGAGGTTGGGACAGATATAAAGGTTATTCCAGTGGGTTGGGACAGATGTTAGGGTTAGTCTATTAGGTTTGGCCAGTTATACGGTTTAGTCCAGTAGGTTGGGCCAGATATAAAGGTTAGTCCAGTAGATTTTATTATATTATATTATTTCAAATATAAATCTCAAAATGGCTCATCTTCAGAGGCTATTTCTAATAAATCTAAACAGATCTTGATCTCTTGGTCAGGTAACTTGGTCATCTGTTGGTCAGGTAACTTGGTCAACTGTTAGTCAGGTAACTTGGTCAACTGTTAGTCAGGTAACTTGGTCAACTGTTGGTCAGGTACAGTAACTTGGTCAACTGTTGGTCAGGTAACTTGGTCAACTGTTGGTCAGGTAACTTGGTCAACTGTTGGTCAGGTACAGTAACTTGGTCAACTGTTGGTCAGGTAACTTGGTCATCTGTTGGTCAGGTAACTTGGTCATCTGTTGGTCAGGTAACATGGTCAACTGTTGGTCAGGTAACTTGGTCATCTGTTGGTCAGGTACAGTAACTTGGTCAACTGTTGGTCAGGTAACTTGGTCAACTGTTAGTCAGGTACAGTAACTTGGTCAACTGTTGGTCAGGTAACTTGGTCAACTGTTAGTCAGGTACAGTAACTTGGTCAACTGTTGGTCAGGTAACTTGGTCATCTGTTGGTCAGGTACAGTAACTTGGTCAACTGTTGGTCAGGTAACTTGGTCAACTGTTAGTCAGGTACAGTAACTTGGTCAACTGTTAGTCAGGTACAGTAACTTGGTCAACTGTTGGTCAGGTAACTTGGTCAACTGTTAGTCAGGTACAGTAACTTGGTCAACTGTTGGTCAGGTAACTTGGTCATCTGTTGGTCAGGTACAGTAACTTGGTCAACTGTTGGTCAGGTAACTTGGTCAACTGTTAGTCAGGTACAGTAACTCGGTCAACTGTTAGTCAGGTACAGTAACTTGGTCAACTGTTGGTCAGGTAACTTGGTCAACTGTTGGTCAGGTAACTTGGTCAACTGTTGGTCAGGTAACTTGGTCAACTGTTGGTCAGGTAACTTGGTCATCTGTTGGTCAGGTAACTTGGTCAACTGTTAGTCAGGTACAGTAACTTGGTCAACTGTTGGTCAGGTAACTTGGTCATCTGTTGGTCAGGTAACCTGGTCATCTGTTGGTCAGGTAACATGGTCAAGAAAAACTCCTGACCCTGGTAGATATGAAATCTCAATAACAAAACCCATTTAATGACTTTGTCTTTATTAGTTATAAAATATGCTGTTTGTTTGACACACATTTGCAGTGAACAGTTAAAAAGCACGATGTAAAAATAAAAAATATATGTTTTAGATAGAGTTAAGAGTAGTCTCATGGTCCAATTATGGACACAGCAGATCAGACGTCGACGCGTGAAATATATTTTTCAAAACATTCATGTTATTCTAATACCAATATTCATCTGAACATACTTTACTAAGAAAATAGAGTTAAAATATATAAATCTGCTTTATATTTACCCATTGAATATATATATATATATATCAATACCAAAAATAGACTTGAACAACACCTTTAAGGAGAAAGGTCTTATTTAAATACAGTGCGGTCCACAATTAGTGACACCCTTGATAAAGATTAGCAAAAATGAAAATATAAAAGAATTACATTTTTTTTTTAAATACTATATTGTATGATCCAAAAAAATTGGGAAATTATATTAATGTATCCTACTACAATTGCTCAGACAAACAGATTTTGTTAACAAGTAATAAAACAATTATTGACACCCGTTTTCAACACCTTTCAACACCTCACCTTGCGAGGATAACAGCACTGAGCTTTTCTCTAAAATATTTGATGAAATTGGAGAACACATTGGAAGGGATCTTTAGATCATTCCTCCATACAGAATCTATCCAGATCCTTGATATCCTTTGTCTGTTCTTACGGACTACCCTCTTCAATTCAAACTTGCACATCATCATCTGCTCATCTGTCACTCCAGTGTTAATTTGCTAAATTGTAATTACTTCGCTACTATGGCCTATTTATTGCCTTACCTCCTCACACCATTTGCACACACTGTATATAGACTTTCTTTTTTTCTATTGTGTTATTGACTGTACGTTTGTTTATTCCATGTGTAACTCAGTGTTGTTGTTTGTGTCGCACTGCTTTGCTTTATCTTGGCCAGGTTGCAGTTATACATGATAATTTGTTCTTATTAACTGGCCTACCTGGTTAAATAAAGGTGAAATAAAAAATAAAACATGTAAAAAATAAAAAATGGTTTTCAATGTGTTTCAAGTCCGGAAACTGAGATGGACATTGCAAAATTGTGATTTTTAACAAGAACCAGTGAAAGGAAAATATCGCCATAACATCAAAGCTCCACCACCATATTTTACAGTAGGTATGGGGATCTTTTCTGCTCATGCATTTTCATTTAGATGCCAAAGCATATATATATATATGGTGTGCCTGGCCAATGGTGTGCCTGGCCAATGGTGCGCCTGGCCAATGGTGTGCCTGGCCAAAGAGCTCTATTTCCGTGTTATCCAACAAATGTAATTTCCTGGAGTTGGATAAACTGCATTGGCACATGGATTGGAACCAGTGTTTTGGTCAGATGACATGAACAACCCGAGCTCTTTGGCCACGCCTACCAGTGGTGTTGTATTAGTATAGTATAAAATAATAGCTCCGTATATTTGAATTATGTCTTTTATACAGTTAGTTTTACTCATCTTTATCAAGGATGTCAATAACTTGGGACCCCAATGCACTTGTATGCTCTGTTTACAAAACGTTTTTATATTTACATTATGCTTAAGATACAAATCCAATATTGCAGCATTCTCTTAAAGAGAGTAACAACGAATGCATGCTTCCCCCCCACTGCCCAAAAAGCCTTGAAAACATAAATGTTGGACTATGTTGGTTGACTTAATCCAGAAAACACCCCAGACATTAAAACAAACAGTATGTTATGGCAAGTGATCAACTTAAAACATTGCATTGACATGAGTTTGATATGACAAATCCGCTTAACTTGTAAAACTAACGTTGTTGAAAACAAGAAAGGATCTTTTTGCTATATAAATCTATATTCAACATGTAAGGTACTTCATAAAGTTTCTGTAAAGCTGAATTATAATTTCAGGACATTCACGCAGGTGTCAGTAGCTCCGTTTTATCCACACATTCATAAAAACGTTCATTCAGTTCTAATTTATGACTCATTATAACTCTCTGTGATATTCTGGTTTATAACTCATTATAACTCTCAGTGATACTCTGGTTTATAACTCTGTGATATTCTGGTTTATAACTCATTATAACTCTGTGATATTCTGGTTTATAACTCATAACTCTGTGATATTCTGGTTTATAACTCATTACAACTCTCAGTGATATTCTGGTTTATAACTCATTATAACTCTCTGTGATATTCTGGTTTATAACTCATTATAACTCTCAGTGATATTCTGGTTTATGACTCATTATAACTCTCAGTGATATTCTGGTTTATAACTCATTATAACTCTCTGTGATATTCTGGTTTATAACTCATTATAACTCTGTGATATTCTGGTTTATAACTCATTATAACTCTCAGTGATATTCTGGTTTATAACTCATATTAACTCTCAGTGATACTCTGGTTTATAACTCTGTGATATTCTGGTTTATAACTCATTATAACTCTCTGTGATATTCTGGTTTATAACTCATTATAACTCTCTGTGATATTCTGGTTTATAACTCATTATAACTCTGTGATATTCTGGTTTATAACTCATTATAACTCTCAGTGATATTCTGGTTTATAACTCATTATAACTCTGTGATACTCTGGTTTATAACTCATTATAACTCTGTGATATTCTGGTTTATAACTCATTATAACTCTCAGTGATATTCTGGTTTATAACTCATTATAACTCTCAGTGATATTCTGGTTTATAACTCTGTGATATTCTGGTTTATAACTCATTATAACTCTCAGTGATATTCTGGTTTATAACTCATTATAACTCTCAGTGATATTCTGGTTTATAACTCATTATAACTCTCAGTGATATTCTGGTTTATAACTCATTATAACTCTCAGTGATATTCTGGTTTATAACTCATTATAACTCTCAGTGATACTGTAGTTTATAACTCATTATAACTCTCAGTGATATTCTGGTTTATAACTCTGTGATATTCTGGTTTATAACTCATTATAACTCTCAGTGATATTCTGGTTTATAACTCATTATAACTCTCAGTGATATTCTGGTTTATAACTCTGTGATATTCTGGTTTATAACTCATTATAACTCTCAGTGATACTGTAGTTTATAACTCATTATAACTCTCAGTGATATTCTGGTTTATAACTCATTATAACTCTCAGTGATATTCTGGTTTATAACTCTGTGATATTCTGGTTTATAACTCATTATAACTCTCAGTGATACTGTAGTTTATAACTCATTATAACTCTCAGTGATATTCTGGTTTATAACTCATTATAACTCTCAGTGATACTGTAGTTTATGACTCATTATAATTATCAGTATTACTGGTTTTGTCTGAGAAATAAACCCCCAGGCAACTGAAAAACAAAAACACAATGAACAACATCAATAATTCAACCACTTAGTAAAAGCCCCGTATAAAAGAGAATAGTTTCATTCCACAGAGCAAGCCATCCCTTTACAGTAGATGCTATCTGTAGATAGCCAATGGGTGGGGGCTGTAACAAGCTCCTTTGGTACTAAGTCAGTGTTTGCGTTAGAGCTACAAAATATTAGCCTGGTCCCAGATCAGTTGTGTGCCGTCTTGTAACAATGACCATAGGAGTTGGCTATACAGCACAAAACAGATCTGGGACCAGGTTAACATGACGGAGCACAGTAGTCTTTGGGATTGATGCCAAACCATCTCTGGGTGGGGCAGGGAGAAACTGTAAGAGCCATATAGCATTATTGGTTACAGCAGTATGATTTGTTGCATTGACGAAAACAAAAAAGTCCCTGAATCCACCATAAAGTCCATACAGCATTCAACATAAAACATTCAAACATACAGCATTGAATACATACGGCATTAAAAACAGGGGGAAAGTGAGGGTCCGTTTTCATCATAGAACAACATCAAGGTCGTCCCTATACAGGTTCCATCTTTATTGTCACTTTCTTTAAGCCAGCTACTCTGTAGTGTAGTCCATCTAACTCTGTAGTGTAGTCCATCTAACTCTGTAGTGTAGTCCATCTAACTCTGTAGTGTAGTCCATCTAACTCTGTAGTGTAGTCCATCTAACTCTGTAGTGTAGTCCATCTAACTCTGTAGTGTAGTCCATCTAACTCTGTAGTGTAGTCCATCTAACTCTGTAGTGTAGTCCATCTAACTCTGTAGTGTAGTCCATCTAACTCTGTAGTGTAGTCCATCTAACTCTGTAGTGTAGTCCATCTAACTCTGTAGTGTAGTCCATCTAACTCTGTAGTGTAGTCCATCTAACTCTGTAGTGTAGTCCAGCTAACTCTGTAGTGTAGTCCATCTAACTCTGTAGTGTAGTCCATCTAACTCTGTAGTGTAGTCCATCTAACTCTGTAGTGTAGTCCATCTAACTCTGTAGTGTAGTCCATCTAACTCTGTAGTGTAGTCCATCTAACTCTATAGTGTAGTCCATCTAACTCTGTAGTGTAGTCCAGCTAACTCTGTAGTGTAGTCCATCTAACTCTGTAGTGTAGTCCATCTAACTCTGTAGTGTAGTCCATCTAACTCTGTAGTGTAGTCCATCTAACTCTGTAGTGTAGTCCAGCTAACTCTGTAGTGTAGTCCATCTAACTCTGTAGTGTAGTCCATCTAACTCTATAGTGTAGTCCATCTAACTCTGTAGTGTAGTCCATCTAACTCTATAGTGTAGTCCATCTAACTCTGTAGTGTAGTCCATCTAACTCCATGTGTGCGTAAGTAGGAAGAAGCCCAAGGTGCTGTTCTCAGTTTTACAGACGGTCCTTGATCACTGAAGTGTTCACACGTGTTTCCAGCCACTTGACAGAAAGAGAGAGAGAGAGACATTGCATCTGTTCCTTTTTAGATGGTCACGTCTGCAAAGTCAGGTCGTGTGAATCCTTTCTGTAAAACACAAACATGAAAGACATTTTGTCAGGACATATATCAAAAGGATGTCTCAAACTGTTTAGCCTGTCCACTTGGCTTTTTGTTGAAGGCTTTCAGTTTGACTGTTCTTTCAAGATACAAGACAAAACTTAGTTCCCAGTAGCTAATACATAACTGGAATATTTACACACCAGGGACAGTAAATATGATATACCTGCTACCAATCAATATACCAGGGACAGTAAATATTATATAGCTGCTACCAATCAATACACTGGGGGACAGTAAATATTATATAGCTGCTACCAATCAATATACCAGGGACAGTAAATATTATATAGCTGCTACCAATCAATATACTGGGGGACAGTAAATATTATATAGCTGCTACCAATCAATATACCAGGGACAGTAAATATTATATAGCTGCTACCAATCAATGTTTTGAATAGTTTATTTTAAGACGAAACTGTTAAAATAGTTCTGCAGGTATTGTAGAGGGAGGCAAATATAGTGGGAGTGTTCAGACTTGTTCATCGGGAAATGACCTGAGTATGTGAGAGAGAGAGGGAGAGAGAGAGAGAGAGAGAGAGAGAGAGAGAGAGAGAGGGAGAGAGGGAGACAGAGAGACAGAGAGAGAGCGAGAGACACGAGAGAGAGAGAGAGAGAGAGAGAGACAGAGGGAGAGAGAGAGAGAGAGACAGAGAGACACAGAGAGAGAGACAGAGAGACAGAGAGAGAGGGAGAGAGAGAGACACACAGAGAGAGAGAGACAGAGAGACAGAGAGAGAGGGAGAGACAGAGACACACACAGAGAGAGAGACAGAGAGACAGAGAGAGAGGGAGAGAAAGAGAGAGAGCTGCACCTTTAGGCGAGGCAGACCACCATCTAAAAAGCAATCTTTCTAGCAAGCCACTCCCTGGGTGTCTTTGTGTGTGAATATACAGGCTACAGTAGGTAGGAACAGTTAGGGAAGTCTTTTTATTTGAATATGGACCCCCCCCTCCCTCCTCAAGGCTGGTTAATGGACCCCCCCCATCCCCATCCTCAAGGCTGGTTAATGGACCCCCCCCCCCATCCCCAAGGCAAACATGCACAACACACATAGGTGCACTAACGCAGACACACGTGCAGACACAGGAATGAGGGTTGGGTTTTGCAGTCATCCATTCACTATGAGGGGAATGTTTTAGTGGATTGTTTCTCAACTGGATATTATAGATAAACACTGATCATTTACTTAATGCGCACGTGTGTGTGTGTGTGTGTGTGTGTGTGTGTGTGTGTGTGTGTGTGTGTGTGTGTGTGTGTGTGTGTGTGTGTGTGTGTGTGTGTGTGTGTGTGTGTGTGTGTGTGTGTGTGTGTGTGTGTGTGTGTGTGTGTGTGTGTGTGTGTGTGTGACAGATAAACAGCTCTGATTCCCCTACCAGACAAGAGAAGACAGCAGACAGACAGCATTGTAGCTACTGTAGTTGAAAATAGAGCAACAGGAAAAGGAGAGGAATTACTCAGGGAATCCCCCTCACTACTCATTATTAACCAATGGCCGCAGGTATTCGGGTCCCTAATACTGTATTCACGTAGCTATTTTTTAAAATATATATATGAACATTTTTTTTTTCTTTCGGTGGAGCAGCTAGCTTCCATTCGTTTTATACATTTTGCCATTGGGGAAAGAGAAAAATGTTGGTGTTTTAAAGCTAATCTCATGCCATTCTACACATTTTGCCATGAGGCTGAGAGAAAATGTTGCTGTTTAAAAGCTAATCTCATGCTATTCTACACATTTTGCCATGAGGCTGAGAGAAAATGTTGCTGTTTTAAAGCTAATTTCCTGCAATTAAACACACTTTAGCCATGGGACAGAGAGGAAAATGTGCACCTGTATAGCTCATCTCATGCTATTCTACACATTTTTCCATGAGGTTGAGAGAAAATGTTGCTGTTTTAAAGCTAATGAAAGCTGAAATTTAGCTGCGTTGACTAATAAATAAACAATAAACTAATAAAGCTGTCTTGTTTGCTAAATGAACAAATGAAGTAGTCGGAGCATTGGCGCATATAGCCATAGAAGCACAGTGACATACTGAATACCTCAATCTAGTCATATTCATGGCTTATTAGGGGATGTGGCTTTCAGTTAGTTATTTTTGGCAACCCATCCTACGAGAGTGAATGTCATTCTAGGTCATCTGTTCTGTTATATTTAATCAAATCTGACTAACCCAGTGTACTGCTTGCTATCAATTCTATCTAATGGTTTTTGCATGTTTAGGTAAAAAGACAAATAATGTCCTGTTTGGAACACAGAACATATACAGTGTACATATATATATATATATATATATACATATACATATATATATACACCCATGCCTCCGCCCCTGTAATGTACAATATCAGAGGTTTGCTCAGAAAGCTTACTCCTGACTGTTGCTGTGATTCACATAGCAGTGTGTGTTAGTATCCCCTTCCAACTAAATTACCCAGCAATGAGACTTCTCAACCCCCTCCTCTCTCCTAGGACTAGAGAACATGTGTTCTGTCCCCCTCCTCTCTCCTAGTACTAGAGAACATGTGTTCTGTCCATAGTACCTCCTCTCTCTCCTAGTACTAGAGAACATGTGTTCTGTCCATAGTACCCCCTCCTCCTCTCTCCTAGGACTAGAGAACATGTGTTCTGTACATAGTACCCCCTCCTCTCTACCATTCTCCAGTAGTCTATGATCCTCCTCTCTACCGTTCTCCAGTCGTCTATGATCCTCCTCTCTACCGTTCTCCAGTAGTCTATGATCCTCCTCTCTACCGTTCTCCAGTGGTGTTTCTCACCTGTTTGTAGTCCTTGTGCAGCTTCTTGTATTGGAACATGTTGCAGAGGACTGTTGCTGCTGCTTTGGATGCTTTCAGCTTCCCAGGACTACAAGAGAGACAACATGAAGACCAGGTTAAAAACTAGCAGGGCTACAAGAGAGACAACATGAAGACCAGGTTAAAAACTAGCAGGGCTACAAGAGAGACAACATGAAGACCAGGTTAAAAACTAGCAGGGCTATAAGAGAGACAACATGAAGACCAGGTTAAAAACTAGCAGGGCTATAAGAGAGACAACATGAAGACCAGGTTATGAACTAGCAGGGCTACAAGAGAGACAACATGAAGACCAGGTTAAAAACTAGCAGGGCTACAAGAGAGACAACATGAAGACCAGGTTATGAACTAGCAGGGCTACAAGAGAGACAACATGAAGACCAGGTTATGAACTAGCAGGGCTATAAGAGAGACAACATGAAGGTCAGGTTCATTAGGTATGCGTAACTGGCTGTAAGGGAGTCAGGCGCAGGAGAGCAGAAGTCGGGTAGCCAAAGGAGCCTTTTATTTTGGCGAACAAACACACATGGCACTAAGAACACTAATCACAATATGGGTTGACATAACCCAGCGCAAACCAGTCTAGCGTGTACATACGCAAAAACAACAGATAATTCCACACACAGACATGGGGGGGAAACAGAGGGTTATATACACGTCTAATACTGAGGGAATTGAAACCAGGTGTGTAGGAAAACAAGACAAATGGAAAAATGAAAGGTGGATCGGCGATGGTTAGAAAACCGGTGACGTCGACCGCCGAACGCCGCCCGAACAAGGAGAGGAACCGACTTCGGTGGAAGTCGTGACGAGGTTAAAAACTAGCAGTTGGACTTGAGATTCGCTGGAATGTTCTAAAGCAGGGTTTCTCAAGATGAAAGAGTTCAAGACAATTCAGTAAAAGCCACTTTAATTAAGATCCCAAAAGGACTTTCAGTTTGACTTTTCTTCATTCAGATCCCAAAAGGACTGCCTTAGCTTTTTGTTGAAGACTTTCAGTTTGACTGTTCTTTCAAGACACAAGAAAAAACTTAGTTCCCAGTAGCTAATACATAACTGGAATATTTACACACCAGGGACAGTAAATATGATATACCTGCTACCAATCAATATACCAGGGACAGTAAATATTATATACCTGCTACCAATCAATACACTGGGGGACAGTAAATATGATATACCTGATACCAATCAATACACTGGGGGACAGTAATTATTATATACCTGCTACCAATCAATACACTGGGGGACAGTAATTATTATATACCCTGGGCTGATCAAGTAGACATTGTCCTAATTTGAGAGGTAAGCATCCTTATCATGGGAGTGAAATTAGGTATGTCTGAATTGTTTCGTTTCTACTCATTTATTTTTATTTAACCTTTTATTTAACCTTAATTTAACCAGGGAAAAAAATGACTATTTTTGGAGGGGGACCTGGCAAGATGTCAGCAGGAAGAAGCCAGTGTGTACACATTACAAGACAAAACATAAAAAATCACAATGGTCAACAAAATTATCCTATATCAGAGATTTACTCAGCAAGTGATTTTCTCTCCTCCAGTTTTAAAGTATTTTGCAACTTGTTCCAAGACCAAGGAGCATTAGAAGAGAAGGATATTTTTCCCATTTCAGTCATGGCCTCATAATACTACATCTGTGTGCTTGGGGCAGGGACAGACAGACAGGGCTGGGTAAATGCTAGGGAAATGTGTTACCACATTGTCTGAAAGGTGGTATAGAGTATGCAAATTGTATTCAGTATCAACTCCTCTTGGAAACACTGTCACTATGGGGACCAGTAGTGAAGAAGTGGCCATCTGAATGGCTGTCACTCATAATAACTGACCAGAAAAAACTCTAGGCACTAGTATAGCCGAGAGCCTGTATGCATACTAACAAGTCTAACTCCTCGCTGTTGCAGAACGAGACAGGGCTGTCCACTCTCGCCTTTACTATTACCATTCACACTCGAACCCTGGACATTTCCTGGTCAAATCACGTGGTCAGTAAAATCTTTTGTCACAACATTCCTACTCATTTTCCATATACCCGCTGTCATGGGCGTTCTTAATGGCCACCAGTTTCTATTAAACAGCAGGTTAAATACCAGCAGAAACACTGCTACCAATATTCCTCCCATTCCATACCCGCTGTCGTGGGGAGTTCAAATGCAACTCATTTACCCACTCCCACACAGGACAAAGATTTAAGATCAAGGTCCTGATTACCTGCATGTCCCCAAATGTTATTTACATGTTGAAATGTCCTTGTGGTCTGTCTTACATATGGAAAACCCGTAGGAGCCTTAAGACACGGATCAGTGAGCACCGCAGAAATATACGGACAGGGGAGACAAACAATCTGGTTACTGTTCATTTTGTACAAGCTGGACATCCTATTAGTTCTCTGAGATACAATGCAATAGAAATGGTCAAGATGTCCTGCAGGGGAGGGGACATTGAGAGGAAACGTCTTCAAAGGGAATCTTTATGGATCCATTGGCCTTAACGAGGAGTTTGACTTGAAAACATTTTTATAGTTTCAATATGTCTAAATTGTTTTTTTTTTTTAAATATTATTGTAAATATTGATCACACTCTCTGTGTATGATCATATATTTTGATATATTGAATGTTAATATTGTTAAACTATGTTATAATATATTTTTTTAACCTCTTACATCTAGACGTTCCGCTAGCGGAACACCTGCTCCAATATCCAATGATAGGCGTGGCGTGAATTACAAATTCCTCAAAAATACAAAAACTTCAATTTTTCAAACATATGACTATTTCACAGCATTTTAAAGACAAGACTCTCCTTTATCTAACCACACTGTGCGATTTCAAAAAGGCTTTACAGCGAAAGCAAAACATTAGATTATGTCAGCAGAGAACCCAGCCAGAAATAATCAGACACCCATTTTCAAGCTAGCATATAATGTCACAAAAACCCAGAAGACAGCTAAATGCAGCACTAACCTTTGATGATCTTCATCAGATGACAACCCTAGGACATTATGTTATACAATACATGCATGTTTTGTTCAATCAAGTTCATATTTATATCAAAAAACAGCTTTTTACATTAGCATGTGACGTTCAGAACTAGCATACCCCCCGCAAACTTCCGGGGAATTTACTAACAATTTACTAAATTACTCACGATAAACGTTCACAAAAAGCATAACAATTATTTTAAGAATTATAGATACAGAACTCCTCTATGCACTCGATATGTCCGATTTTAAAATAGCTTTTTGGTGAAAGCACATTTTGCAATATTCTAAGTACATAGCCCAGCCATCACGGGCTAGCTATTTAGACACCCGGCAAGTTTAGCCTTCACCAAAATCAGATTTACTATTACAAAAGTTTGATTACCTTTTGTTGTCTTCGTCAGAATGCACTCCCAGGACTGCTACTTCAATAACAAATGTTGGTTTGGTCCAAAATAATCCATCGTTATATCCGAATAGCGGCGTTTTGTTCGTGCGTTCCAGAAACTATCCGAAATGGTAAATCAGGGTCGAGCGCATGGCGCAATTCGTGACAAAAAAATTCTAAATATTCCATTACCGTACTTCGAAGCATGTTAACCGCTGTTTAAAATCAATTTTTATGCAATTTATCTCGTAAAAAAGCGATAATATTCCGACCGGGAATCTCCTTTTCGGCAAACAGAGGAAAAATCACAAAGATGGGGGCGGCCAGTGCACGCGCCTAAGCCCACAGTCCCTTGATCGGCCACTTGAGAAAGGCGATAATGTGTTTCAGCCTGGGGCTGGGATGACGACATTCAGGTTTTTCCCAGGCTCTGAGAGCCTATGGAAGACGTAGGAAGTGTCACGTTAGAGCAGAGATCCTTTGTAATAGATAGAGATGGCAAAGAAGTTCAAGAAATGGTCAGACAGGCCACTTCCTGTAAAGGAATCTCTCAGGTTTTGACCTGCCATTTGAGTTCTGTTATACTCACAGACACCATTCAAACAGTTTTAGAAACTTTGGAGTGTTTTCTATCCAAAGCCAATAATTATATGCCTATTCTAGTTACTGGGCAGGAGTAGTAACCAGATTAAATCGGGTACGTTTTTTATCCAGCCGTGAAAATACTGCCCCCTAGCCATAACAGGTTAATCTCCTGTTTCAGGAAGTGATGTCACTGAATACTGCCCCTATATATAGGACCTTCCACCCCCACGTGGGATGTGAACGCCTGATGAAGACCTAAGGGTCGAAACGTTGTTATAAATAAATATCACCTGGGAGCACGAGCAGCAGTGTGCTGCGTTTTCCTTTCTGTTTTCCATGAGTTCTTGATGGCCACCCGTTTCTATTAAACACCAGGTTAAAACCTCTTCGGGCTAGGGGGCGGTATTTTCACGTCTGGATGAAAAGCGTGCCCAAAGTAAACTGCCTGCTACAAATTCCCA
This sequence comes from Salmo salar, assembly GCF_965601325.2. Taxonomy (NCBI): domain Eukaryota; kingdom Metazoa; phylum Chordata; class Actinopteri; order Salmoniformes; family Salmonidae; genus Salmo; species Salmo salar. Next base: position 123,654,286 of record NC_138300.1, read on the forward strand.
GAGGCTAGGATATGCATATAATTGGTAGATTTGGATAGAAAACACTCTAAAGTTTCTAAAACTGTTAAAATTATGCCTGTGAGTATAACAGAACTTATTTGGCAGGCGACGAGGACAAACCATCCAGGATTTTTTTGTTTGTTGAGGGGACAGTGTTTTCAATGGGCTTTCTATGTGGATCTAGATTTCTAAGGCACTTGCTTGCAGTTCCTATCGCTTCCAATGGATGTCAACAGTCTTTAGAAATTGGTTGATGTTTTTCTTTTGAGAAATGAAGAAGTATGGCTGTTCAGAATGAGGGTTGAGTCTAGTGAACTGTTGTGGTTGGGGCGCGCGACCTGAAAGCTCGCTCCACTTTGTTTTTGTCCTGTATTGAACACAGTTTAACCTGTCTTAAATTTTATCGATTATTTACGTAAAAAATACCTAAAGTTGTATTAGGAAAGTTGTTTGAAATGTTTGGATCAAGATTACAGGTAACTTATTAGATATTTTGTAGTCATATTGTGCGAGTTGGAACCGGTGTTTTGTTTAATCAAACGCGCCAAATAAATGGAGATTTTGGATATATGACGACGGAATTTATCGAACAAAGGGACCATTTATGATGTTTATGGGACATATTGGAGTGCCAACAGAAGAAGATCTTCAAAGGGAAGGCATGAATTATATCGTTATTTCTGAGTTTTGTGTCACGCCTGGCGGGTTGAAATCTGATTTTCATGTGTTGGTATGCTGGGTGCTGTCCTCAGATAATAGCATGGTTTGCTTTCGCCGTAAAGCCATTTTGAAATCTGACACGGTGGCTAGATTAACAAGAAGTTAAGCTTTAATTTGATTTATTGCACTTGTGAATATATGAAAGTTAAATATTTCTAATAATTGTTTTGAATTTCGTGCTCTGCCATTTCACCGGATGTTGTGGAAACGTTCCGCTAGCGGAACCCCGACCCATAAAAGTTTAAAATACCAGCAGAAACACCGCTACCAATATTCCTCCCATTCCATACCTGCTGTCATGGGAGTTCTTAATGGCCACTAGTTTCTGCAGCCCGTCGAAGAAGGCGATGTCCCGGGCTGCGATGGAGCTGGATGTCACCAAGTTGTTCAACGTTCCACAGATGTTGACCACCACATCGCTGGACGGCTCCTTCTGCTGACCGTCAGCAGGCAGTTCGGTCACCAGGTTGTTCACTACCTTTGTGGCTGGAGAGAGGAACGTTTTATTGGTCGACCTGTAGTTGTGTTGTTGGTCTTTGCTCTAGCATGAAATAAATGGGTTTCCCCCCCCCCCCCCCCCCCCCTATTCTGGTTTCGCCTTTATATGTCATTCAAGGACAAATTGTGACAAATTGTGTTCCAAATATGTAATGCAAATGTTCATGCAAATCTCACATTGCCATGAAATCAATCCCTAATTTACATGAAAGTCTGATTTCTGCTGAGATCTACTGTTCTCATGATGTCATGTTTAATTTTTTTTTTTTTTAAATAAACCATATTCCGCAACCAATTTCCCATCTGTGACAAAATTACAATTACTTTTATATTGAAGTGGGTCAAAGGTACTACTGCGTACACACATATTGTCTACGGTTACTGACCCATGGCGTTCTTGTCCTTGGCATGGCGTGACAGGTTTCTAAGGAAGCCTGTGAGGGATCTCAGCTCCAGGTCATTATCGGTCCTCAGTTTGTCCAACATCACAGGAAGCATCCTCTCCTGCTCCAGAGCCACATGACTCAGCACCTCCGCCCACTGAGGTAGGAGAGGGAGAGATTCATTGAAAGGCACGTCCAAGTCAAGAACACTTTAAATGCTGTATTTGGCCTTGTCCATAAACAACCCCTACCACCATAGGATTTGCTCAAATCCTCAGATCACCACAAGTGTCTGGGATAGGGCTTGTTTCTGGACAGAGTTATAAACCTGATCAATGTGAATGATCTGGCTTGGAGCTGCTCCCTCTCTTGGGACAGAGAGAAAGAGGTCATTCTACACTTTTAGAAAAAAGGGTTCCAAAAGGGTTCTTCGGCTGTCCCCATAGAAGAACACCCTTTGGTTCCAGGTAGAACCCTATTGGGTTCCATGTAGAATCTTCTGTGGAAAGAGTTCTACATGGAACCCAAAGGGTTCTTGAAAGGGTTCTCCTAAGCAGACAGCTTTCTTTCTAAGAGCATAGGACAGTGTTCCCAACCTACTTCAGTTACTGTACATTGTACCCCAATCACATCTTGCTCTGTCTGCTGAATTGCATTTACATTTTAGTCATTTAGCAGACACTCTTATCCAGAACAACTTACAGTAGTGAATGAATACATTTCATACATTTTTTTTCTCCGTACTGGTCCCCCGTGGGAATCGAACCCACAACCCTGGCGTTGCAAACACCATGCTCTACCAACTGAGCCACACGGGACCTATAGGCACGGGGAATTCTCAACACTCACCCTCTTGTCTCCTGCGGTGATGTTCTGCAGAGCCCCGGCTGCAGCCTCGCGGGTGGTGGAGTTGGTCTCACAGCCCTGCAGCACGCTGTTATACAGCCCCACTACCTGGGGGTGCCACAGCCACTCCAGACCCTTGGGTACGCGGGCCACCTCCGTGAACGTAGACATGTCCTGGTTCTTCCTCTGAAAGAAGGGTAAAGGGGTCAATGTGATAATACCATTAAGACAATTAAAGTTCAACTGCTAAACTGACAGAAGAACAAGAACAAAGAAGAACAACGACGACGACGGAAGAAGGAGGACAAGAAGACTATAAGAGGATTGACAGTGAGATACATACATCTTTGACTTTCTTGCTCTGAGGGGTAAAGCAACCAATGGCTTCGCTCCTGCTGGTTTCCTGGCCTCTGGTTGGTCCTTCCAGACGTAGCAGGGCTGAGGGCGGGATCTCACTGTACAGTTGGTAGGAGAGGTTCCTCAGGACACATAAAGCGTTCTCCACACCCTGGAAACACACAGAACAATGATTAGGTCCATACTCAAATGAGATTATCTGATGCGTGGTAAGGAGTCTGGTGTAAAATGCCTGCTGTGGCATCACCCAGGTAGGAAATTGTTGGTTGAGGTGAGTTTCCCCTTTCATTGCAAAGTGCTTTGAGCATCTGGAAAGGTACTATATATATATATATATATATATATATATATATATATATATATATCCAATCAATAATGAAATTATTATTCTACAATGTGCTTGGCCTCACCTTTTCCTCCACCTTGCCATCCTGTACCGAGGCCTGGATGTATCCTACCAGGGCATCCACCAGACCGTTGGTCTCCCGCATCTGCCGTCTGGTCTTCTCATTCACTGAGCTCAGGTTCCTGGGGACAGGTTAGGGGTGGGATAGTCAAACATAAATCAGAGCTGACATGGAACTCTATAGTGCAGGTGAGAACAGTGTCCTTACCCTAAACGTAATGTGAAGAATGAGAAGAAGAAGAACAACAATAATAACAGGAAGTGTACTATACTGCAGTGAACTATATAGTGTACTATACTGTACTATACTGTACTATAGTGTACTATACTGCAGTGAACTATATAGTGTACTATACTGTACTATAGTGTACTGTACTATACTGTACTATAGTGTACTGTACTATACTGTACTATAGTGTACTGTACTATACTGTACTATAGTGTACTATACTGTACTATACTGTACTATACTGTACTATAGTGTACTATACTGTACTATACTGTACTATACTGTACTATACTGTACTATACTGTACTATACTGTACTATAGTGTACTATACTGTACTATACTGTACTATACGTACTATACTGTACTATAGTGTACTATACTATATAGTGTACTATACTGTACTATAGTGTACTGTACTATACTGTACTATAGTGTACTATACTGCAGTGAACTATATAGTGTACTATACTGTACTATAGTGTACTGTACTATACTGTACTATAGTGTACTATACTGTACAATAGTGTACTATAGTGTACTACAGTGTACTATACTATAGTGTATTATACTGTACTATAGTGTACTGTATTATACTGTACTATAGTGTACTATACTGCAGTGAACTATATACTGTACTATACTGTACTATAGTGTACTGTACTATACTGTACTATACTGTACTATACTGTACTGTACTATACTGTACTATACTGTACTATACTGTACTATACTGTACTATACGTACTATACTGTACTATACGTACTATACTGTACTATAGTGTACTGTACTATAGTGTACTGTATTATACTGTACTATAGTGTACTGTACTATACTGTACTATAGTGTACTGTACTATACTGTACTATAGTGTACTGTATTATACTGTACTATAGTGTACTGTACTATACTGTACTATAGTGTACTGTACTATACTGTACTATAGTGTACTATACTGCAGTGAACTATATAGTGTACTATACTGTACTATACTGTACTATACGTACTATACTGTACTATAGTGTACTATACTGCAGTGAACTATATAGTGTACTATACTGTACTATAGTGTACTGTACTATACTGTACTATAGTGTACTATACTGCAGTGAACTATATAGTGTACTATACTGTACTATACTGTACTATACGTACTATACTGTACTATAGTGTACTATACTGCAGTGAACTATATAGTGTACTATACTGTACTATAGTGTACTGTACTATACTGTACTATAGTGTACTATACTGCAGTGAACTATATAGTGTACTATACTGTACTATACTGTACTATACGTACTATACTGTACTATAGTGTACTATACTGCAGTGAACTATATAGTGTACTATACTGTACTATAGTGTACTGTACTATACTGTACTATAGTGTACTATACTGTACAATAGTGTACTATAGTGTACTACAGTGTACTATACTATAGTGTATTATACTGTACTATAGTGTATTTTACTGTACTATAGTGTATTACACTGTACTATATGGTACTATAGTGTACTAGAGTGTACTATAGTGTACTACACTGTACTATACTATAGTGTATTACACTGTACTATGGTTTATAATACTATACTATACTGTACTATAGTGCACTATACTGTAGTGTACGATAATGTACTATATTGCACTATACTGTACTATCCTATAGTGTACTATAGTGTATTATACTGTACTATATTGTACTATCCTATACTGTACTATAGTGTACTGTACTATAGTGTACTATAGTGCAGTGTACGATAGTGTATTATAATGTACTATACTATAGTGTACTACACTGTACTATACTATAGTGTATTACACTGTACTATAGCTTATAATACTGTACTATACTGTACTATCCTATAGTGTACTATAGTGTATTATACTGTACTATACTATAGTGTACTATAGTGTATTATACTGTACTATACTATAGTGTACTACACTGTACTATACTATAGTGTACTATAGTGTATTATACTGTACTATACTATAGTGTATTATACTGTACTATACTATAGTGTATTATACTGTACTATACTATAGTGTACTATAGTGTATTATACTGTACTATCCTATAGTGTACTATAGTGTATTATACTGTACTATATTATAGTGTACTATAGTGTATTATACTGTACTATACTATAGTGTACTATAGTGTATTATACTGTACTATACTATAGTGTATTATACTGTACTATATTATAGTGTACTGTAGTGTACTATACTGTACTATTTTATAGTGTACTATAATGTATTATACTGTACTATACTATAGTGTATTATACTGTACTATACTATAGTGTACTATAGTGTACTATAGTGTATTATACTGTACTATACTATAGTGTACTATAGTGTATTATACTGTACTATACTATAGTGTATTATACTGTACTATCCTATAGTGTACTATAGTGTATTATACTGTACTATTTTATAGTGTACTATAATGTATTATACTGTACTATACTATAGTGTATTATACTGTACTATACTATAGTGTATTATACTGTACTATATTATAGTGTACTGTAGTGTATTATACTGTACTATATTATAGTGTACTATAGTGTACTATACTGTACTATATTATAGTGTACTATAGTGTATTATACTGTACTATATTATAGTGTACTGTAGTGTATTATACTGTACTATATTATAGTGTACTACAGTGTACTATACTGTACTATATTATAGTGTACTATAGTGTATTATACTGTACTATATTATAGTGTACTATAGTGTATTATACTGTACTATATTATAGTGTACTATAGTGTATTGTAGTGTATTATACTGCACTATATTATAGTGTACTATAGTGTATTATACTGTACTATATTATAGTGTACTATAGTATACTATAGTGTATTATACTGTACTATATTATAGTGTACTGTAGTGTACTATAGTGTATTATACTGTACTATATTATAGTGTACTATAGTGTATTATACTATACTATATTATAGTGTACTATAGTGTATTATACTGTACTATACTATAGTGTACTGTAGTATAGTGTATTATACTGTACTATATTATAGTGTACTATAGTGTACTGTAGTGTATTATACTGCACTATATTATAGTGTACTATAGTGTATTATACTGTACTATATTATAGTGTACTATAGTATACTATAGTGTATTATACTGTACTATATTATAGTGTACTGTAGTGTACTATAGTGTATTATACTGTACTATATTATAGTGTACTATAGTGTATTATACTATACTATATTATAGTGTACTATAGTGTATTATACTGTACTATACTATAGTGTACTGTAGTGTATTATACTGTACTATACTATAGTGTACTGTAGTGTACTGTAGTGTACTATAGTGTATTATACTGTACTATATTATAGTGTACTATAGTGTATTATACTGTACTATATTATAGTGTACTATAGTGTACTATACTATAGTGTACTATAGTGTATTATACTGTACTATATTATAGTGTACTGTAGTGTACTATACTGTACTATATTATAGTGTACTATATTGTATTATACTGTACTATACTATAGTGTACTATAGTGTATTATACTGTACTATACTATAGTGTACTATAGTGTATTATACTGTACTATATTATAGTGTACTGTAGTGTACTATAGTGTATTATACTGTACTATACTATAGTGTACTATAGTGTATTATACTGTACTATATTATAGTGTACTATAGTGTACTATAGTGTACTGTAGTGTACTATAGTGTATTATACTGTACTATATTATAGTGTACTATAGTGTACTGTAGTGTACTATAGTGTATTATACTGTACTATATTATAGTGTACTATAGTGTACTGTAGTGTACTGTAGTGTACTATAGTGTATTATACTGTACTATATTATAGTGTACTATAGTGTACTGTAGTGTACTATAGTGTATTATACTGTACTATATTATAGTGTACTATAGTGTACTGTAGTGTACTATAGTGTATTATACTGTACTATATTATAGTGTACTATAGTGTACTATACTGTACTATATTATAGTGTACTATAGTGTACTGTACCTGAGACATCCGGTGGTGTTGCAGAAGATGTCAACCTCAGAGGGGCTCTGCTGGATGACCTCAGAGTCTCCACCTCCTGAGAGCGGGATCAGGATCCTCTCTGTGAGCTCACCTAGCGTCTCCTTGGCTAGTTTCTCCTTCAGGTTGTCTTTGGATGACAGGTTCCACAGAATACCTGACAGAAAACCCGGAGAGACATGCTCAGTAAAGTGGCCACAGGGTGGTTCGCAAACACGTCATAGAAAGCACGATTCTCAGCGGGCAAATTGCATCTTCATAACATACTTTTCTGGTTGTAAACTGGTCATCTACGTTTACTGGTCAACTGGTATCTTTTTTTTTTTTTTTTAAACAGGTAAATACGTCTTTTTGATGACAACATCAACTAGCTAAAACATATCTAGTGTGTTACCACTATGTCCAGTCTCGTAGGAACTAACCAAGCAGTCATTACAGCTCTCTACAGCCTGCCTTTCTCTCTCTCTCTTCTCTACAGCAGTTCCCCGTGGCTGTGTACCAATAAACCTGAACGTGTAGAGGTCCAGACAGGACTGTGAGTCATACAGGGTGTGGCAAAGGTCCAGACAATGACCTTGTTCTAACAACTTGACTAGAGAGAGTGAAAGGACTGTGAGTCATACAGGGTGTGGCAAAGGTCCAGACAATGACCTTGTTCTAACAACTTGACTAGAGAGAGTGAAAGGACTGTGAGTCATACAGGGTGTGGCAGAGAGAGAACACTACAGGTGGAGACAACTCCCTCCTATACACTCTGTACTCCACACACACACACGCACGCACGCACGCACGCACGCACGCACGCACGCACGCACGCACGCACGCACGCACACACACACACACACACACACACACACACACCACCTTTTCATAGATGTGTATCATTCAGTTCCCATAAAGGGTAACGGGTCGTCAGCTCTCCACTCCCTCACCCCATACCGCAACCCAAGCATTCCTTATAGGGGCTGACAAACTCACTTAACCCCAGAATCTGTTGTAGAAAGCTAGGTGTTGAGGAGTTTCCTTTGTTTCCAATAGAGAGTTTCAGTTCAACCCTCAGCATGCTACCGGTCTAGACAGGAGGATGGAAAAGTTAAGATAGACTACAGAGAGGTAGGGACGTTAACTAGAGCAGAGAAAAGCCCTCAGATCTCAGCAATTCAACATGGCCGCCAGTCCACCCATCACAGAACATTGACTCGGATGTGAATGCCAGTTCTAATCATTATATTTCCATGGAGTCAACTCGATTGAGAGGCCATGGTGTGAGTGACAGACAGGGCCCTCATACCTATTATTTCACCTAAAGTTATTTCACCTAAAGTTATTTCACCTGAAGTTATTTCACCTGAAGTTATTTCACCTGAGTTATTTCACCTGAAGTTATTTCACCTGAAGTTATTTCACCTGAAGTTATTCACCTGAAGTTATTTCACCTGAAGTTATTTCACCTAAAGTTATTTCACCTGAAGTTATTTCACCTGAAGTTATTTCACCTGAAGTTATTTCACCTGAAGTTATTTCACCTGAAGTTATTTCACCTAGAAAGTTATTTCACCTGAAGTTATTTCACCTGAAGTTATTTCACCTGAAGTTATTTCACCTGAAGTTATTTCACCTGAAGTTATTTCACCTGAAGTTATTTCACCTAAAGTTATTTCACCTGAAGTTATTTCACCTGAAGTTATTTCACCTGAAGTTATTTCACCTGAAGTTATTTCACCTGAAGTTATTTCACCTGAAGTTATTTCACCTGAAGTTATTTCACCTGAAGTTATTTCACCTGAAGTTATTTCACCTAAAGTTATTTCACCTGAAGTTATTTCACCTGAAGTTATTTCACCTGAAGTTATTTCACCTGAAGTTATTTCACCTGAAGTTATTTCACCTAAAGTTATTTCACCTGAAGTTATTTCACCTGAAGTTATTTCACCTGAAGTTATTTCACCTGAAGTTATTTCACCTGAAGTTATTTCACCTGAAGTTATTTCACCTGAAGTTATTTCACCTGAAGTTATTTCACCTGAAGTTATTTCACCAGGTATGTTACTGAGAGAGAACACATTCTCTTCTTTCATTTTTTTGTTACCCCTTTTTCTCCCCAATTTCGTGGTGTCCAATTGGTAGTTACAGTTTTGTCTCATCGCTGCAACTCCCGTACGGACTCGGGAGAGGCGAAGGTCGAGAGCCGTGCGTCCTCCGAAACACGACCCAACCAAGCCGCACTGCTTCTTGACACAATGACCGCTTAACCCGGAAGCCAGCCGCACCAATGCGGTGGAGGAAACACCGTACACCTGGTGACCGTGTCAGTGTGAACTGCGCCCAGGCCCGCCACAGGAGTCGCTAGAGCGCGATGGAACAAGAACATCTCTGCTGGCCAAACCCTCCCCTAACATTTAAAATGTCCTGACCTGTGATGTTCTTGCGTAGCTCATCATCATTCTCCTTCAGAGCATTGATGAGCTGAGGAATTCCTCCCTCCTCGATGAGGGACATCTTGTTGTCCATGTTCTCATAGATGACGTTCCTCATAGCCCCTGTGGCGTAGCGAGCCACCTCCGGGTTCTCACTGTTGAACAGCCTCACCAGCTCTGGGATGGCCTTATATTGCCGCACCTAGTGATGGAAGAGAGAGAGAGAGAGAGGGACAACTCTGTAAGGTTCGGACTCAAACTTATGGTACTAATTCACTCCCTACCCTTTCCCCATGGCCCCAACCATTCAATGTTTTTGCAGGTCTGGAGAGGTGAAGACCAAAAGGGGAAGGGGTATAGAATTCATTGGGACTGTTAGTGAACCCTGTTACCCCTCCAACAAGAGGATACATAAAGTACTATCTGTAACGCTGCTAGTTAACAGAACAAGTTCCTACAACAGGAGTAGTCAAACCCTGTTTCTGGGGTACTGCAGGATTGTGTTCCAACTATGCACCACACCCGATCAACTGAGCTAATTGATCAGTTCAGTGATTACCTAAATTCCACACACCTGATCTTCCGGCGGCACTCTAGGAACCAGGGTTGCCTACTCCACCCCTGTCCTACAAGATACCTGTCTGTGATAAACTACTACACACCTGCTCGGAACAAAAGTGTGTCTGTCACGTCAACATGACCATATTCTTCGATAATTACTTAGATCACATGAACGCCTGCTGAACTGTGACATAAATCAAAGTTGAGACTTTTATAATAAACAGCTACGCCAAGATTGCCAGTTGATACACCTGGAGCACGCCTATGTGTTGATACACCTGGAGCACGCCTATGTGTTGATACACCTGGAGCACGCCTATGTGTTGATACACCTGGAGCACGCCTATGTGTTGATACACCTGGAGCACGCCTATGTGTTGATACACCTGGAGCACGCCTATGTGTTGATACACCTGGAGCACGCCTATGTGTTGATACACCTGGAGCACGCCTATGTGTTGATACACCTGGAGCACGCCTATGTGTTGATACACCTGGAGCACGCCTATGTGTTGATACACCTGGAGCACGCCTATGTGTTGATACACCTGGAGCACGCCTATGTGTTGATACACCTGGAGCACGCCTATGTGTTGATACACCTGGAGCACGCCTATGTGTTGATACACCTGGAGCACGCCTATGTGTTGATACACCTGGAGCACGCCTATGTGTTGATACACCTGGAGCACGCCACTGTGTTGATACACCTGGAGCACGCCACTGTGTTGATACACAATAGTTCTTATGCAACTAACAACTTCACCACTATTGAAGAATGTACAGTATGTCCTTTATATTCTGCTATGGAATACTGTAACAAACCGACTGGGATGCATGTCTGAGGGTTAGTCAGTTAGTTGTCTTTTCCACATCAGACAGAGGAAACATCACAAGAAGGAAACATCAGACAGAGGAAACATCAGACAGAGGAAACATCAGACAGAGGAAACATCACAAGAAGGAAACATCAGACAGAGGAAACATCACAAGGAGGAAACATCATACAGTGGAAACATCAGACAGAGGAAACATCACAAGAAGGAAACATCAGACAGAGGAAACATCACAAGGAGGAAACATCATACAGTGGAAACATCAGACAGAGGAAACATCAGACAGAGGAAACATCAGACAGAGGAAACATAACTGCATCGCTTCTTCTTTTTATAAGAAACATTTAATGTGTTGAAAATCCCAAATTGTTTGCATAGTCAACTTACACACAGCTCTGACACACACACACTTACCCCACCAGACATGCCACCAGGGGTCTTTTCACAGTCCCCAAATCCAGAACCAATTCAAGAAAACGTACAGTATTATATAGAGCCCTTATTGGATGGAACTTCCTTCCATCTCATATTGCTCAAATGAACAGCAAACCAGGGTTCAAAAAACAGATAAATGGAAAACCTATTCCCCATGGGTCCCAAATGGAAAACCTATTCCCCATGGGTCCCAAATGGAAAACCTATTCCCCATGGGTCCCAAATGGAAAATCTAATCTCTATGGGTCCCAAATGGAAAACCTATTCCCCATGGGTCCCAAATGGAAAACCTATTCCCCATGGGTCCCAAATGGAAAATCTAATCTCTATGGGTCCCAAATGGAAAACCTATTCCCCATGGGTCCCAAATGGAAAACCTATTTCCTATGGGTCCCAAATGGAAAATCTAATCTCTATGGGTCCCAAATGGAAAACCTAATCTCTATGGGTCCCAAATGGAAAACCTATTCCCCATGGGTCCCAAATGGAAAACCTATTCCCCATGGGTCCCAAATGGAAAATCTAATCTATATGGGTCCCAAACGGAAAACCTATTCCCCATGGGTCCCAAATGGACAACCTATTCCCCATGGGTCCCAAATGGAAAATCTAATCTATATGGGTCCCAAATGGACAACCTATTCCCCATGGGTCCCAAATGGACAACCTATTCCCCATGGGTCCTGGTTAAAAGCAGTGCACTATAAAAGGAATAGGGTACCATTTGAGAACCAGACAAAAAGGAAGTCCCCTTATTACCTCGTTCTTGGCATCGTTGTTGTTGTAACATTCGTGTTGGATATAAGCTGCTCCCAGAACCTGCATTTCAGCATCGTCATCTTTCAGGTACCTCACCGCCGTGAGCATGTCCAAGTTATTAATCCTGTCCAATCACAAAGAGAACAATCAATCATTATGGCCCCGGGGACTCAATCTGATCACGCTGGTGGATTACGCAGCTCTTAAAGGCAATGTTACCGCGTTCATTTTAAGGAAAAACGCTGCAGATGTCGGCTCGTTTAAAAATTACATTTAAATGTCAAGCCCGTTATAACGTGTATCTATCGTGGATCGGAATGAATGAAAGCCACCTGCGAGCCAGGGCCTAATCATCTATCATCAGCGCCCGACCTCACTAATGCTCTTGTGGCTGAATGGAAGCAAGTCCCCCTGCAGCAATGTTCCAACATCTAGTGGAAAGCCTTCCCAGAAGAGTGGAGGCTGTTATAGCAGCAATGTTCCAACATCTAGTGGAAATCCTTCCCAGAAGAGTGGAGGCTGTTATAGCAGCAATGTACCAACATCTAGTGGAAAGCCTTCCCAGAAGAGTGGAGGATGTTATAGCAGCAATGTTCCAACATCTAGTGGAAAGCCTTCCCAGAAGAGTGGAGGCTGTTATAGCAGCAATGTACCAACATCTAGTGGAAAGCCTTCCCAGAAGAGTGGAGGATGTTATAGCAGCAATGTTCCAACATCTAGTGGAAAGCCTTCCCAGAAGAGAGGAGGCTGTTATAGTAGCAATGTTCCAACATCTAGTGGAAAGCCTTCCCAGAAGAGTGGAGGCTGTTATAGCAGCAATGTACCAACATCTAGTGGAAAGCCTTCCCAGAAGAGTGGAGGATGTTATAGCAGCAATGTTCCAACATCTAGTGGAAATCCTTCCCAGAAGAGTGGAGGCTGTTATAGCAGCAAAGGAGGGGGACCAACTCCATATTAATGCACATGACTTTTGAATGAGATGTTTGACGAGCAGGTGTCCACATACTTTTGGTCATGTAGTTTATCAAGACAAGCCTAGTCCTGGAATGAAAAGCATAGGCTACTCAATTGAGAATCACCTTTGAATTCGTTTTTTTTGTCCTACGTCCGGGAAACTGGCCCTCTGTGTATGACAGGGTTGTGGTCAATTACATTCAAAGGAAGTACACTGAAATGAGGCAAACTGAGGTAAAACTCAACCCTGGTGTCTAATTAGGTAAACTGAGGTAATACTTGAATCAACGTTGCCAGTCTAACTGACCAGCCAGGCCAACATGATTCACAGATTTCAGTGCCATGGTATAATTATGTGCCTGTGTGTATGGTAACTGATCTTAAGGTAGCAGCACCCCCCCCCCATCTGCTGTGCTAACCGCTAGGCGCCAGCTGTTTGTGTGTGACATGTGAAGCCTGAAACTGTTGTGGTACCACACCCAAACCAGTCCTGTCACTAAGGGAGCAATGCAGGAGTCATCTCAGAATCCATAGCTATTGGGAAAGAGACACACATGGACGCACTTTCACACATTTTCACACTCTTTACATACTCTGCTGCTACTCTGTTTATTATCTATCCCAATTGACTAGTCACTTTACCCCTACCTACATTATATTACCTTAACTACCAACACTGCTGCTACTCTGTTTATTATCTATCCTGATTTATACTACCTACATTATATTACCTCAACTACCAACACTGCTGCTACTCTGTTTATTATCTATCCTGATTGACTAGTCATTTTTACCACTACCTACATGTAAATATTACCTCAATTACCCCGTACCCCTGCACATTGACTTGTTAGGTTAGATTACTCGTTAGATATTACTGCATTGTCGGAACTAGAAGCACAAGCATTTCGCTACACTCGCATTAACTATCTGCTAACCGTTTGTATGTGACCAATAAAATGTCATTTGAAAAATTTGATTTGATTTACCGGTATTCCTTGTATATCGCCTCATTATTGTTATTTTATTGTGTTACTATTTCCTTTTTTATTTGATGCTAATTGTTCTTACTTTTAACTCTGCATTGTTGGGAAAAGGGCTCATAAGTAAGCATTTCACAGTAAAGTCTACACCTATTGTATTAGGCATGTGACCAATAACATTTGACCAGTAACATGTGACCAATAACATGTGACCAATAACATGCGACCAGTAACATGTGACCAATAACATGTGACCAATAACATGCGACCAGTAACATGTGACCAATAACATGTGACCAATAACATGTGACCAATAACATGCGACCAGTAACATGTGACCAATAACATTTGACCAGTAACATGTGACCAATAACATGTGACCAATAACATTTGACCAGTAACATGTGACCAATAACATGTGACCAATAACATGCGACCAGTAACATGTGACCAATAACATGCGACCAGTAACATGCGACCAATAACATGTGACCAATAACATGTGACCAATAACATGTGACCAATAACATGCGACCAGTAACATGTGACCAATAACATTTGACCAGTAACATGTGACCAGTAACATGTGACCAATAACATGTGACCAATAACATGCGACCAATAACATGCGACCAGTAACATGCGACCAATAACATGTGACCAATAACATGTGACCAATAACATTTGACCAGTAACATGTGACCAATAACATGTGACCAATAACATGCGACCAGTAACATGTGACCAATAACATGTGACCAATAACATGCGACCAGTAACATGTGACCAATAACATGTGACCAATAACATGTGACCAATAACATGCGACCAGTAACATGTGACCAATAACATTTGACCAGTAACATGTGACCAATAACATGTGACCAATAACATTTGACCAGTAACATGTGACCAATAACATGTGACCAATAACATGCGACCAGTAACATGTGACCAATAACATGCGACCAGTAACATGCGACCAATAACATGTGACCAATAACATGTGACCAATAACATGTGACCAATAACATGCGACCAGTAACATGTGACCAATAACATTTGACCAGTAACATGTGACCAATAACATTTGACCAGTAACATGTGACCAATAACATGTGACCAATAACATGCGACCAATAACATGCGACCAGTAACATGCGACCAATAACATGTGACCAATAACATTTGACCAGTAACATGTGACCAATAACATGCGACCAATAACATGTGACCAGTAACATGTGACCAATAACATGTGACCAATAACATGCGACCAGTAACATGCGACCAGTAACATGTGACCAATAACATTTGACCAGTAACATGTGACCAATAACATGTGACCAATAACATGCGACCAGTAACATGTGACCAATAACATTTGACCAGTAACATGTGACCAATAACATGTGACCAATAACATTTGACCAGTAACATGTGACCAATAACATGTGACCAATAACATGCGACCAGTAACATGTGACCAATAACATGCGACCAGTAACATGCGACCAATAACATGTGACCAATAACATGTGACCAATAACATGTGACCAATAACATGCGACCAGTAACATGTGACCAATAACATTTGACCAGTAACATGTGACCAATAACATTTGACCAGTAACATGTGACCAATAACATGTGACCAATAACATGCGACCAATAACATGCGACCAGTAACATGCGACCAATAACATGTGACCAATAACATTTGACCAGTAACATGTGACCAATAACATGCGACCAATAACATGTGACCAGTAACATGTGACCAATAACATTTGACCAGTAACATGTGACCAATAACATGCGACCAGTAACATGTGACCAATAACATGCGACCAGTAACATGTGACCAATAACATTTGACCAGTAACATGTGACCAATAACATGTGACCAATAACATGCGACCAGTAACATGTGACCAATAACATGTGACCAATAACATGCAACCAGTAACATGCGACCAATAACATGCGACCAGTAACATGCGACCAATAACATGCGACCAATAACATGTGACCAGTAACATGTGACCAGTAACATGTGACCAGTAACATGTGACCAGTAACATGTGACCAATAACATGTGACCAATAACATGCGACCAGTAATATGCGACCAGTAACATGCGACCAATAACATGTGACCAATAACATGCGACCAGTAACATGTGACCAATAACATGTGACCAATAACATTTGACCAGTAACATGTGACCAATAACATGCGACCAATAACATGCGACCAGTAATATGCGACCAATAACATGTGACCAATAACATGCGACCAGTAACATGTGACCAATAACATGTGACCAATAACATGCGACCAATAACATGTGACCAATAATATGCGACCAATAACATGCGACCAATAACATGTGACCAGTAACATGTGACCAATAACATGCGACCAATAACATGTGACCAGTAACATGTGATTTATATTATTACAGTACATGTAATCTACAACATGCACCCAGGAGCACTGCACTGCAGCTTGACCCTCATGTACTGCACCCAGGAGCACTGCACTGCAGCTTGACCCTCATGTACTGCACCCAGGAGCGCTGCACTGCAGCTTGACCCTCATGTACTGCACCCAGGAGCACTGCAGCTTGACCCTCATGTACTGCACCCAGGAGCACTGCAGCTTGACCCTCATGTACTGCACCCAGGAGCACTGCAGCTTGACCCTCATGTACTGCACCCAGGAGCACTGCAGCTTGACCCTCATGTACTGCACCCAGGAGCACTGCAGCTTGACCCTCATGTACTGCACCCAGGAGCACTGCAGCTTGACCCTCATGTACTGCACCCAGGAGCACTGCAGCTTGACCCTCATGTTCTCGTCTTAACTGTGTGTGAAATTTCTGTTGTTCGCTATTACACATGGACAATAAAGTTGTATTCTATTCTATTGTTCTATTATATTGTCATTGTGTATCCAGTCATGTCTTATCCACTGAGATTTCCCCCATGCTGCCAGTCATGTCTTATCCACTGAGATTTCCCCCATGCTGCCAGTCATGTCTTATCCACTGAGATTTCCCCCATGCTGCCAGTCATGTCTTATCCACTGAGGTTTCCCATGCTGCCAGTCATGTCTTACCCACTGAGATTTCCCCCATGCTGCCAGTCATGTCTTACCCGCTGAGATTCCCCCATGCTGCCAGTCATGTCTTACCCGCTGAGGTTTCCCATGCTGCCAGTCATGTCTTATCCACTGAGGTTTCCCATGCTGCCAGTCATGTGTTACCCCCTGAGGTTTCCCCCATGCTGCCAGTCATGTCTTACCCCCTGAGGTTTCCCCCATGCTGCCAGTCATGTCTTACCCACTGAGATTTCCCCCATGCTGCCAGTCATGTCTTACCCACTGAGATTTCCCCCATGCTGCCAGTCATGTCTTACCCACTGAGGTTGCCCCCATGCTGCCAGTCATGTCTTACCCGCTGAGATTTCCCCCATGCTGCCAGTCATGTCTTACCCACTGAGGTTGCCCCCATGCTGCCAGTCATGTCTTACCCACTGAGGTTGCCCCCATGCTGCCAGTCATGTCTTACCCGCTGAGATTTCCCCCATGCTGCCAGTCATGTCTTACCCACTGAGATTTCCCATGCTGCCAGTCATGTCTTACCCGCTGAGATTTCCCCCATGCTGCCAGTCATGTCTTACCCACTGAGATTTCCCCCATGCTGCCAGTCATGTCTTACCCGCTGAGATTCCCCCATGCTGCCAGTCATGTCTTACCCGCTGAGGTTGCCCCCATGCTGCCAGTCATGTCTTACCCACTGAGGTTGCCCCCATGCTGCCAGTCATGTCTTACCCACTGAGATTTCCCCCATGCTGCCAGTCATGTCTTACCCACTGAGATTTCCCCCATGCTGCCAGTCATGTCTTACCCACTGAGGTTGCCCCCATGCTGCCAGTCATGTCTTACCCGCTGAGATTCCCCATGCTGCCGGTCATGTCCATCTGTCCGTCGTAGATATCCATGCCCTTCCCAACACTGTGCATGCTCTTGACAGACATGGTCCTGGGAAGAGAGGCCTGTCTCTGTTGCTGCATCATCATGTTCCCCTGAGACCCCGACGACACCTACAAATAATACATAACGATAATAATAATAATATTAAACATTTATAATTATAATATGAATAACAATTATACATGTGAATTTGTATAGCGCTAAAGCATTTAAAAAATATTATAATAGTAATACAACATAAAAACATCAAGGTCAGGTAAAATAGTGATAGTGTAGTAGTTGCTAAAAATACTTGTCAGATTAGGCCCGGCCCATCATGGACCATGGGCGATTTGAATATACATGGGGCTCACCTCCCAGTGTTGTTCTGTTGCATTATGTTCTATTGTTATATCGGGGCGGCAGGTAGCCTAGTGGTTAGAGCGTTGGACTAGTAACCCAATAATGTATTGTTATACTGTGTTATAGTGTGTTGTATTGTTATACTGTATTATAGTGTGTTGTATTGTTATACTGTATTATAGTGTGTTGTATTGTTATACTGTATTATAGTGTGTTGTATTGTTATACTGTATTATAGTGTGTTGTATTGTTATACTGTGTTATATATATATAGTGTGTTGTATTGTTATACTGTATTATAGTGTGTTGTATTGTTATACTGTGTTATATATATATAGTGTGTTGTATTGTTATACTGTATTATAGTGTGTTGTATTGTTATACTGTGTTATAGTGTGTTGTATTGTTATACTGTATTATAGTGTGTTGTATTGTTATACTGTATTATAGTGTGTTGTATTGTTATACTGTATTATAGTGTGTTGTATTGTTATACTGTATTATAGTGTGTTGTATTGTTATACTGTATTATAGTGTGTTGTATTGTTATACTGTGTTATATATATATAGTGTGTTGTATTGTTATACTGTATTATAGTGTGTTGTATTGTTATACTGTGTTATATATATATAGTGTGTTGTATTGTTATACTGTATTATAGTGTGTTGTATTGTTATACTGTGTTATAGTGTGTTGTATTGTTATACTGTATTATAGTGTGTTGTATTGTTATACTGTGTTATATATACTGTGTTGTATTGTTATACTGTATTATAGTGTGTTGTATTGTTATACTGTATTATAGTGTGTTGTATTGTTATACTGTATTAGTGTGTGTTGTATTGTTATACTGTGTTATATATACTGTGTTGTATTGTTATACTGTATTATAGTGTGTTGTATTGTTATACTGTATTATAGTGTGTTGTATTGTTATACTGTATTATAGTGTGTTGTATTGTTATACTGTATTAGTGTGTGTTGTATTGTTATACTGTATTATAGTGTGTTGTATTGATATACTATATTATAGTGTGTTGCATTGTCATTGTGTATTATAGTGTGTTGTATTGATATACTGTATTATAGTGTGTTGCATTGTCATTGTGTATTACAGTGTGTTCTGTATGTTGACATCACAAAATACATTTACAAGCAAATTAAATTAAACGTAACATATCGTTACCCTCACCTGGCCCATCACGAACCCACCTCCTCCGTCCCTCCCACTAACGCTGCTGTTCCCCCCGGGGGGGAAGGTAGACGCCCCAGACATGGATCCCATGGACATCCTGTTGTTCCTGTTGTTGATCCTGCTGATGGTGCGGAACGCCGGTCCTTTAAAGGAATGCTGCTGTTGGACCGACATCATCTCCTCTCCTCCCTACCGGATGTTAGAAACATACGTATTAAAAAAAAAAAAATCTGTTAGAAATACAATCGTTATAAAATAAAATACATTTACTGTGAAGAAGGTGTACTGTGAAACGTTAAAAACGCCTTCTAGCCTGTCTTTGCTTTGACAAAGAACCAAATTCTATTATTATTTTTATTGCAACGCGACGCGAGCAGTGTGGTCAGCATGTAAAGCTAGTTAGGAGTGCATTGTTTGTTCCTAAATACATTTCAATTGTATAAGAAACAGGTTATCAAGTCATTTCACATGCCGTGCAAATGGAACGTGTTAATCTTGTGTCAAATTAATTTCTGGTAGGGTTCCACCAACCATCATCTCCCCTCCTCCGCTCTGGGCTAGTGTCCCGCTGAGTGAGCGCCTCATGGGTACCATAGATCCCACTCCTCCTATTCCTCCTCCTCCTGCCTGTCTCATTTGTGTCCCTGGACTGTAGGCTCCTGCGCTAACAGTGCTGTAGACAGACTGCTGGCGGCTGAAGGTGGCATCGCGGTCTGAGGCCAGGCTGCCACCATCGCTGACATCCGCAGCCACCCAGGCTGCCACCGGAGACGGCTGAGAACAACAATCAGAAACAGAATCAGGAAGTGTTGTTGCCGAGCAATGAACTGGAACAGGAACAAAGGAATTTGTCTCGGTGCGGATATAAAAGTTCATCATCAACATCCACATCAATCCAGATCCCCATCAACCCAGATCATCATCAATCCAGATCTTCATCAACATCCACATCAATCCAGATCCCCATCAACCCAGATCATCATCAATCCAGATCCCCATCAATCCAGATCATCATCAACATCCACATCAATCCAGATCATCATCAATCCAGATCCCCATCAATCCAGATCCCCATCAATCCAGATCATCATCAATCCAGATCCCCATCAATCCAGATCATCATCAACATCCACATCAATCCAGATCATCATCAATCCAGATCCCCATCAATCCAGATCCCCATCAATCCAGATCATCATCAACATCCACATCAATCCAGATCATCATCAATCCAGATCCCCATCAATCCAGATCCCCATCAATCCAGATCATCATCAATCCAGATCCCCATCAATCCAGATCATCATCAATCCAGATCCCCATCAACCCAGATCCCCATCAATCCAGATCATCATCAACCCAGATCCCCATCAATCCAGATCATCATCAACCCAGATCCCCATCAATCCAGATCATCATCAACATCCACATCAATCCAGATCCCCATCAATCCAGATCATCATCAATCCAGATCATCATCATTTATCCAGATCCCCATCAATCCAGATCATCATCAACATCCACATAAACCCAGATCATCATCAATCCAGATCCCCATCGATCCAGATCATCATCAACCCAGATCCCCATCAATCCAGATCATCATCAACCCAGATCCCCATCAATCCAGATCATCATCCAGCCAGATCCACATCAATCCAGATCATCATCTACCCAGATCCCCATCAATCCAGATCATCATCAACATCCACATCAATCCAGATAATCATCAAACCAGATCATCATCAATCCTGGTAGAAAGACATCAACCAAACAGATACATAGAACCAACACTTGCAAGAAAAAAACCTTTACCACAATACACAATACACACACACACACACACACACACACACACACACAGAAAACACACACACACACACACACACACACACACACACACACACACACACACACACACACACACACACACACACAAAAAAAACTAATATATAAATTACTATACCTGTGCAGGCAGGTTCTGGAGCCTCATGGTGCGCAGAGAGGTCTCTGGGTCGGGCCCAGGGACACGGCTCAGAGTCCGGATCCCAGTGGACATCTGTTGGCCCCTCATGTTGCCCCCGCCTCCTCCTCGGTAGACCCCTCCCCCCTGTAGAGCAAAACATAAATAAACCAGCACCATGTAATATACAGTATATTACTGTACACACACTAATTCAAGTAAAAATTGTTTTTACTGTATACTAAATACTGTATATATAGTAAAGTAATTATAATTAATCATTAAAATATATTTCTTATGTGGTATAGATTCAGTACACATAGATTTATACAGTACACAGAATACAATAAATCATTAAAATACAATAAATCATTAAAATACAGTAAATCATTACAATACAGTAAATCATAAAAATACTGTAAATTATTCAAATACAATAAATCATTAAAATACAGTAAATCATTAAAATACAGTAAATAATAAAAATACAGTAAATTATTCAAATACAATAAATCATTAAAATACAGTAAATCATTAAAATAAAGTGTATCCTTAAAATGTTTACCTGGTAGCCCCCTCCTCCTAGGGAACCCCCTCCTGTGCGCATGTCATCATGGTACTTGTACCCTCCACCTCCTCCTCTTCCACCACCTCCTCCTCTTCCTCCACCTCCCATGGTGACCCTCTGACCACCTCCGAGGTCCACCGCCGAGTGGGAGGAGAAACCGCCTGAGTAGTGAGACATATTGGGTGCCTGGGGGACAAGAGGAGGAGGAATAGGAGGGGGAAAAGAAGAGGACGGAGGACGGAAGGAGGTGGAGGGGAAGAGGAGGAAGGAGGAGAAGAGGAGGAAGGAGGAGACGAGGAGGAAGGAGGAGACGAGGAGGAGAAGAGGAGGAAGGAGGAGACGAGGAGGAAGGAGGAGACGAGGAGGAGAAGAGGAGGAAGGAGGAGAAGAGGAGGAAGGAGGAGACGAGGAGGAAGGAGGAGACGAGGAGGAGAAGAGGAGGAAGGAGGAGAAGAGGAGGAAGGAGGAGACGAGGAGGAAGGAGGAGACGAGGAGGAGAAGAGGAGGAAGGAGGAGAAGAGGAGGAAGGAGGAGACGAGGAGGAAGGAGGAGACGAGGAGGAGAAGAGGAGGAAGGAGGAGAAGAGGAGGAAGGAGGAGACGAGGAGGAAGGAGGAGACGAGGAGGAGAAGAGGAGGAAGGAGGAGAAGAGGAGGAAGGAGGAGACGAGGAGGAAGGAGGAGACGAGGAGGAGAAGAGGAGGGAGGAGGAGACGAGGAGGAGAAGAGGAGGAAGGATGAGACGAGGAGGAGAAGGGGAGGAAGGAGGAGAAGAGGAGGAAGGAAGAGACGAGGAGGAAGGAGGAGACGAGGAGGAGAAGAGGAGGAAGGAGGAGAAGAGGAGGAAGGAAGAGACGAGGAGGAAGGAGGAGACGAGGAGGAGAAGAGGAGGAAGGAGGAGAAGAGGAGGAAGGAGGAGACGAGGAGGAAGGAGGAGACGAGGAGGAGAAGAGGAGGGAGGAGGAGACGAGGAGGAGAAGAGGAGGAAGGAGGAGACGAGGAGGAAGGAGGAGACGAGGAGGAGAAGAGGAGGAAGGAGGAGAAGAGGAGGAAGGAGGAGACGAGGAGGAGAAGAGGAGGAAGGAGGAGAAGAGGAGGAAGGAGGAGAAGAAGAAAAAGAATAAAGAAGAAGACGTTTAACCCTCCCCTCCAATCGAAAGCTTCGGGGCACGATGGAACAAAGTCTTGTTGAATCGTTATTAGATTCTGTAAATGCGATGAGTCACTGTCATAAAAGGGAGTGGTTGTCTGTGCACCTACATTGTGCAACGCTAATTGTAAAGTCATGGGAAATTGTTGGGGTTTCGTTTTTTCGCTTTTTTTACAGTTACAGTCAACAAGGCCACTACTGGAGTTTTTTATGTTGCTGCTATATTACCCTGTCATCTGAACGACGTACTTAAATAATCTACTGGATATTTGCTGAATCTATTACCAAAAAAAACACAATATACGTCTGGAAAAAGATTACATTCATGAAATCAATGAATGTATCAATGAAAAGTTCATTCAACAATGTCAATGTGTCATAGTCTAATGACATCTGCTACGCTAACGTGAGGTGGATAACATTCTGACTGTGAGATGTGGAGAAATCTGGAGGGTGGAACTTTACGTCCTGGAGAGAAGGGTACAGAGCTGCTGTGAAATACCACACTTCCAGAGAAGACCTAGCTCACTGGCTCTGGCACACTGCACTGTGAAACCATCCCACTGTGCATTTACAGGGAGCTGCGGAGGGCATACACAGAGTATACTGTCCACGTGTTCATGTAAACAGACAGTGTCTATAATGTCTCTCTACCTCTTCATTTGGCGATGACCAACCGTTGAACATATTATCTGATACCCAGAAACCACTGGATGTGTAAAAGCTGCAGTATTTTCCTAAGAGTAAGAATATGTTCTGGTAGGCCGGTATTGTTTGTGATACCTAGTGCCGAAGACTACCACTCAACATGACAGGCCCGGAGGCTGTCATAACAGGTGTGGAGGCTGTCATGACAGGCCCGGAAGCTGTGTAGATGTAGGACTACAACTCACCATGACAGGTCTGGAGCCTGTGTAGACGTAGGACTTGGAGCTGAACCCTGGGTTGAAGGTCTGGTACTTCATTGTTGAAGAACCGCCGTGTTCTAGAAAACAAAAGAGAGGGAAAATCTGACAGTCATTTAAACCGCCCACCAAAGCCTGATCCAATTTAAAGACAACACTAAGGAAGGACCTGAATCACTCCACCAAAGCCTGATCCAATTTAAAGACAACACTAAGGAAGGACCTGAATCACTCCACCAAAGCCTGATCCAATTTAAAGACAACACTAAGGAAGGACCTGAATCACTCCACCAAAGCCTGATCCAATTTAAAGACAACACTAAGGAAGGACCTGAATCAGCCCACCAAAGCCTGATCCAATTTAAAGACAACACTAAGGAAGGACCTGAATCACTCCACCAAAGCCTGATCCAATTTAAAGACAACACTAAGGAAGGACCTGAATCAGCCCACCAAAGCCTGATCCAATTTAAAGACAACACTAAGGAAGGACCTGAATCAGCCCACCAAAGCCTGATCCAATTTAAAGACAACACTAAGGAAGGACCTGAATCACTCCACCAAAGCCTGATCCAATTTAAAGACAACACTAAGGAAGGACCTGAATCAGCCCACCAAAGCCTGATCCAATTTAAAGACAACACTAAGGAAGGACCTGAATCACTCCACCAAAGCCTGATCCAATTTAAAGACAACACTAAGGAAGGACCTGAATCAGCCCACCAAAGCCTGATCCAATTTAAAGACAACACTAAGGAAGGACCTGAATCAGCCCACCAAAGCCTGATCCAATTTAAAGACAACACTAAGGAAGGACCTGAATCACTCCACCAAAGCCTGATCCAATTTAAAGACAACACTAAGGAAGGACCTGAATCACTCCACCAAAGCCTGATCCAATTTAAAGACAACACTAAGGAAGGACCTGAATCACTCCACCAAAGCCTGATCCAATTTAAAGACAACACTAAGGAAGGACCTGAATCACTCCACCAAAGCCTGATCCAATTTAAAGACAACACTAAGGAAGGACCTGAATCACTCCACCAAAGCCTGATCCAATTTAAAGACAACACTAAGGAAGGACCTGAATCACTCCACCAAAGCCTGATCCAATTTAAAGACAACACTAAGGAAGGACCTGAATCAGCCCACCAAAGCCTGATCCAATTTAAAGACAACACTAAGGAAGGACCTGAATCACTCCACCAAAGCCTGATCCAATTTAAAGACAACACTAAGGAAGGACCTGAATCAGCCCACCAAAGCCTGATCCAATTTAAAGACAACACTAAGGAAGGACCTGAATCAGCCCACCCAAAGCCTGATCCAATTTAAAGACAACACTAAGGAAGGACCTGAATCACTCCACCAAAGCCTGATCCAATTTAAAGACAACACTAAGGAAGGACCTGAATCAGCCCACCAAAGCCTGATCCAATTTAAAGACAACACTAAGGAAGGACCTGAATCAGCCCACCAAAGCCTGATCCAATTTAAAGACAACACTAAGGAAGGACCTGAATCACTCCACCAAAGCCTGATCCAATTTAAAGACAACACTAAGGAAGGACCTGAATCACTCCACCAAAGCCTGATCCAATTTAAAGACAACACTAAGGAAGGACCTGAATCACTCCACCAAAGCCTGATCCAATTTAAAGACAACACTAAGGAAGGACCTGACATTTAAAAAAAAATATATGTATTTTTAATTTAACCAGGCAAGTCAGTTAAGAACAAATTCTTATTTACAACGACAGCCTACACCGGCCAAACCCCAACGACGCTGGGCCAATTTTGCGCGGCCCTATGGGACTCCCAATCACAGCTGGATGTGATACAGCCTGGATTTGAACCAGGTATGCCATCTAGCACTGAGATGCAGTGCTTTAGGCCGCGGCGCCACTTGGAAGCCAACCAAAACGACGAGGCCTTGTGTTTTTTACCGCCACCACCACACCCGTAACAAACATTGAAATTACATTGACATAACTAGTATAATGATATGGGAAGTGATATTGTAAAACTTGTTGGGATATTTTATTATAGTATGACTGGATACAAGCTCCAGTGTGGTTATGTAGGTTCCTTCATAAAGTATGGTTTACCTCGGCAGGTGTTGTTGACAGTTACATAGAAGGAGAGTATAGGTGTTAGACAGCTAGGGGGGAATTCCCACCTGAGTTAAGCGTATGTAAATGGAACATAATTCCCTTTTTTTAATGCACTTTTCTCTCTATGCGTATTCTGACCTGGAACTTAAGCATGAGAACAGCATGCTATTCACCCTGCTATTAGTTCCAGGTGGAGATCAAATAAATGAAGGTGTGGCGGAGGTGTCTACAGAAATAACACCATTCTCCATGCACCGTGCGTCTACAGAAATAACACCATTCTCCATGCACCGTGTGTCTACAGAAATAACACCATTCTCCATGCACCGTGCGTCTACAGAAATAACACCATTCTCCATGCACCGTGTGTCTACAGAAATAACACCATTCTCCATGCACCGTGTGTCTACAGAAATAACACCATTCTCCATGCACCGTGTGTCTACAGAAATAACACCATTCTCCATGCACCGTGCGTCTACAGAAATAACACCATTCTCCATGCACCGTGTGTCTACAGAAATAACACCATTCTCCATGCACCGTGTGTCTACAGAAATAACACCATTCTCCATGCACCGTGCGTCTACAGAAATAACACCATTCTCCATGCACCGTGCGTCTACAGAAATAACACCATTTTCTATCCATCGTAATTTACAACTTGATAAGAGCAAGGTAAATGAGCATTCCGTTATCGATAAGGGGATTGTAAATATAAATGAAAATTATTTTTGATCTATTTGACCTTATAATTGCTGGAGATAAATGTGAAACAAGTCATATGGCAGCAAACTCAAGTATATCAACATATCACCTTTTCCACAGTGAAGTTGATGAAATGTTGGCCTTATAACTTGCAATGATGACATTTGGAGACCCAAGCTATAGGCTTCTGTAGCCATTCACAAATCACAGTATAAACCTACCGAGTTGATTTCTGATTTCTGGAATGTTTAAATTATATGCCCAGACTTTTCACTATATTTTTTTACATTTTAAACATTAGCCACTAATCGTTAGCCACCGTCAGTTATGCCCAGATACATTTATAACTGTCTCTTTAGTGTTAGTTTCCTCACATTTATAACTTTAGTGTTAGTCTCCTCACATTTACAACTTTAGTGTTAGTCTCCTCACATTTATAACTTTAGTGTTAGTCTCCTCACATTTATAACTTTAGTGTTAGTCTCCTCACATTTATAACTTTAGTGTTAGTCTCCTTACATTTATAACTTTAGTGTTAGTTTCCTCACATTTATAACTTTAGTGTTAGTCTCCTCACATTTACAACTTTAGTGTTAGTTTCCTCACATTTATAACTTTAGTGTTAGTCTCCTCACATTTATAACTTTAGTGTTAGTTTCCTCACATTTATAACTCACTAGTTAGTTTCCTCACATTTATAACTCACTAGTTAGTTTCCTCACATTTATAACTCACTAGTTAGTTTCCTCACATTTATAACTCACTAGTTAGTTTCCTCACATTTATAACTCACTAGTTAGTTTCCTCACATTTATAACTCACTAGTTAGTTTCCTCACATTTATAACTCACTAGTTAGTTTCCTCACATTTATAACTCACTAGTTAGTTTCCTCACATTTATAACTCACTAGTTAGTTTCCTCACATTTATAACTCACTAGTTAGTTTCCTCACATTTATAACTCACTAGTTAGTTTCCTCACATTTATAACTCACTAGTTAGTTTCCTCACATTTATAACTCACTAGTTAGTTTCCTTACAATTTGCATCATTCCATTCCATTGTTAGTTCCTGAGGATCGCTTGCTATAGTGGATCATATTAGGCTAACCTATTACAATAATTTGGGACATGTAAACTCTTAGAGAAAAAAAAGGTGGTAAGTAGAACCATGTAGGAGGGGTTCTTCGGGTTGTCCCCACAGAGGAATAATTTTTGGTGCCTCAATACAATGAACCTCAATACAATGAGGTTCTAGGTAGAAGCCTTTGCCTTACAAAGAACCCTTTTGGAGTGTAGCCTATTGGAATCATTCTGGAACACAGCCCAGTCTGACCGGACCCGTCGTCATCACAGTTCCGTGATTAGTTAGGATGATCAGGGTATATTTATAGGATTCATAGGTAAACCCCTAATTGTACACTTCTCACCTTTCAATATTTCGTGGATTGAACAATTGAATATTGAAGAATCAAACAACTGTATTTTTTTTTTTTTGGTCGGGCACTCCAAATCGTTTTAAAAAAATATATAAAAAATTATTATTCATAAATACTTTCCTAACCCTAAATAATATACAAGATTAGAGTATTTTTTTCATCTAACAATTGGTGCTGAAAAGGAGACCTGTATTCGTGTATTTACCCGGCTTTAGATCACCGATACGTAATATTCTGAACCGTACTGTCCATATATTATAGTGAGTCTGTCAAGAAAATTCAAATTAAAGGTACACCAAATTTAAAGGGATGGCTTTAGATGCATATACTGAAAACCCTATATTCAATAGGAAACTTCCATGAGAAAATCTGTTGGTCAGCAAGTGGGAAGGTTTTCAGTAGTTGAATTACATGTATTCAGCGCGTGCAAGGGAACCACGACTGCAAAGGCCATTACGCACCTGCATACGGCAAGTCTAAGTCTGAATCAGGCCCAGAGAGAGCAGCAGTAAGAGGAAGGGTATCTCTTGTCATAATAATACCTAATAATTTAAACTAACTACCTTCTGCATAAATTATACAATACCAACAACTCAGGTTCCTGTTTACTCACACACATGCACGCCTGCGCGAGCACACACACACACACACACACACACACACACACACACACACACACACACACACACACACACACACACACACACACACACACACACACACACACACACACGCACACAAGCACACCTGTGGCACACACACACACACACACACACACACACACACACACAGACACACCACCCATTACACCAACACGTGATCAGCTATATTCTGACCTGGTTGTCATTGGTTACCCGACAGTCAGGAGGACAACAATACTGTACCTGCATCACACCAGCCTGACCTGGGTGCAAATAGCATTTGTTTTCTTTCAAATACTTTGAGCATGTGAGCAAGCCTGTAGCGCCGGAGGGGCGGGATTAGCATCGGGGCTATTCCATTGGATGTATTACTTCAGACAAGTTGAAATAAAGCACAGTTAAAGTATTTAAAAGAAAACATCCCAGAATCCTCAGGAGAGACAGACAGCGCCTTCATAACTGTTGCTGTGAAAGTGAAGCCCTGAGAGAGACAGACAGCGCCTTCATAACTGTTGCTGTGACAGTGAAACCCTGAGAGAGACAGACAGCGCCTTCATAACTGTTGCTGTGAAAGTGAAGCCCTGAGAGATAGACAGCGCCTTCATAACTGTTGCTGTGAAAGTGAAGCCCTGAGAGATAGACAGCGCCTTCATAACTGTTGCTGTGACAGTGAAACCCTGAGAGAGACAGACAGCGCCTTCATAACTGTTGCTGTGAAAGTGAAGCCCTGAGAGATAGACAGCGCCTTCATAACTGTTGCTGTGAAAGTGAAACCCTGAGAGAGACAGACAGCGCCTTCATAACTGTTGCTGTGAAAGTGAAGCCCTGAGAGAGACAGACAGCGCCTTCATAACTGTTGCTGTGAAAGTGAAAGTGAAGCCCTGAGAGACAGACAGCGCCTTCATAACTGTTGCTGTGACAGTGAAACCCTGAGAGAGACAGACAGCGCCTTCATAACTGTTGCTGTGAAAGTGAAGCCCTGAGAGAGACAGACAGCGCCTTCATAACTGTTGCTGTGACAGTGAAACCCTGAGAGAGACAGACAGCGCCTTCATAACTGTTGCTGTGAAAGTGAAGCCCTGAGAGATAGACAGCGCCTTCATAACTGTTGCTGTGAAAGTGAAACCCTGAGAGAGACAGACAGCGCCTTCATAACTGTTGCTGTGAAAGTGAAAGTGAAGCCCTGAGAGACAGACAGCGCCTTCATAACTGTTGCTGTGAAAGTGAAGCCCTGAGAGATAGACAGCGCCTTCATAACTGTTGCTGTGACAGTGAAGCCCTGAGAGACAGACAGCGCCTTCATAACTGTTGCTGTGACAGTGAAACCCTGAGAGAGACAGACAGCGCCTTCATAACTGTTGCTGTGACAGTGAAACCCTGAGAGAGACAGACAGCGCCTTCATAACTGTTGCTGTGAAAGTGAAGCCATGAGAGACAGACAGCGCCTTCATAACTGTTGCTGTGACAGTGAAACCCTGAGAGACAGACAGCGCCTTCATAACTGTTGCTGTTGCTGTGACAGTGAAGCCCTGAGAGAGACAGACAGCGCCTTCATAACTGTTGCTGTGACAGTGAAGCCCTGAGAGAGACAGACACAGAGACAGAGAGCAGTGACCTTATGACCTTATGTTGTCTTTGTTATTTTATCTATAGTGAAACTGACAGGAGACACACGTTTGTGTTTAAACTACAAATATCTAAAACTACACTATGTTTTTCAATAGAAATGTAATTTAATGCCCAATACATATTAACAAACACATTTTTATTATTGTTCTAAAACATACATATTGTTGTTGTTATTGTTCTATAACATATATATTGTTATTGTTGTTGTTCTATAATATACATATTGTTATTGTTCTATAATATACATATTGTTATTGTTCTATAACATATATATTGTTATTGTTATTGTTGTATAACATACATATTGATATTGTCATGGTTCTAAAACATATTTGTACAGTAGCTACAAATATACAAATATACATGGAGACATAAACAAAGTGCATTTATAGTCCAGATAGATTGATGATGCATCCTGTCCCAGAGGAATACGTTTGTGAGAACCAGTATGTGCAGAGAGAGAAGACAATTTGATTACATTTAAATGTTTCACATGCTGTGACATGACCTGCTTAAATTATAGGGGAGCTATGAGCGTAGACTGGTCCTGACAGATCCTTCATTTACCAGAAATGATCTCACAGAAATGGCTGTTGGCCCCTGTCATATCCTAACACAAAGGAAATGGGACTGATCCCCCTGCGTTGAAGTACAGGTTGAGACCTATAACCTTTAGGTGAATTCTCAACAGGGCTCGGAAACAGGCCACACAGGGACATCAAGACTTTGGTGCAGATTGGCACCACAGATGTGATACTTTATACTGAATGGAAGCAATACTTTTACCACCGCTAATGTCCAGTACAAAGTTGAAAGACTGTCTGTGTGTGCGTGTGTGTGTGTGTGTGTGTGTGTGTGTGTGTGTGTGTGTGTGTGTGTGTGTGTGTGTGTGATGTATGTGTGTGTGTGTGTGTGTGTGTGTGTGTGTGTGTGTGTGTGTGTGTGTGTGTGTGTGTGTGTGTGTGTGTGTGTGCGTGATTCCAGGCAGGTAGGCAGAAGGTAGAGGTGTGTGAGCTTCATGCTTTGCTGTGTCAGAGCCTCAGGCAACAAACCGGTTGGTGAAGGATGAGGTAAGAAAAAGAGAGAGGCGAGAAATGTAGAAAGAGAAGAGAGACACACCCCATGGCTGAAGCCCTGCCCTGCTGGCAACACCACAACACCCCATGGCTGAAGCCCTGCTGACAACACCACAACACCCCATGGCTGAAGCCCTGCCCTGCTGGCAACACCACAACACCCCATGGCTGAAGCCCTGCTGGCAACACCACAACACCCCATGGCTGAAGCCCTGCTGACAACACCACAACACCCCATGGCTGAGGCACTGCTGGCAACACCACAACACCCCATGGCTGAAGCCCTGCTGACAACACCACAACACCCCATGGCTGAAGCTCTGCCCTGCTGGCAACACCACAACACCCCATGGCTGAAGCCCTGCTGGCAAAACCACAACACCCCATGGCTGAAGCCCTGCTGGCAACACCACAACACCCCATGGCTGAGGCACTGCTGGCAACACCACAACACCCCATGGCTGAAGCCCTGCCCTGCTGGCAACACCACAACACCCCATGGCTGAAGCCCTGCTGACAACACCACAACACCCCATGGCTGAAGCCCTGCTGGCAACACCACAACACCCCATGGCTGAAGCTCTGCCCTGCTGGCAACACCACAACACCCCATGGCTGAAGCCCTGCCCTGCTGGCAACACCACAACACCCCATGACTGAAGCCCTGCCCTGCTGGCAACACCACAACACCCCATGGCTGAAGCCCTGCTGACAACACCACAACACCCCATGGCTGAGGCACTGCTGGCAACACCACAACACCCCATGGCTGAAGCCCTGCTGACAACACCACAACACCCCATGGCTGAAGCTCTGCCCTGCTGGCAACACCACAACACCCCATGGCTGAAGCCCTGCCCTGCTGGCAACACCACAACACCCCATGGCTGAAGCTCTGCCCTGCTGGCAACACCACAACACCCCATGGCTGAAGCCCTGCTGGCAACACCACAACACCCCATGGCTGAACCGCCCTGCTGGCAACACCACAACACCCCATGGCTGAAGCCCTGCTGGCAACACCACAACACCCCATGGCTGAGGCACTGCTGGCAACACCACAACACCCCATGGCTGAAGCCCTGCCCTGCTGGCAACACCACAACACCCCATGGCTGAAGCCCTGCTGACAACACCACAACACCCCATGGCTGAAGCCCTGCTGGCAACACCACAACACCCCATGGCTGAAGCTCTGCCCTGCTGGCAACACCACAACACCCCATGGCTGAAGCCCTGCCCTGCTGGCAACACCACAACACCCCATGGCTGAGGCACTGCTGGCAACACCACAACACCCCATGGCTGAAGCCCTGCTGGCAACACCACAACACCCCATGGCTGAAGCCCTGCCCTGCTGGCAACACCACAACACCCCATGGCTGAAGCCCTGCCCTGCTGGCAACACCACAACACCCCATGGCTGAAGCCCTAGGCTTTTCAGTACATTTATCTTAAGGCATCAACCAGCTCCAATTGGTGGATTTAAAAAAAAAAACTCTGATCTTGTAGGTTATTTAGGGATAGGAAAGTATTTATTAACCATTAAAAATAGGTTTGGACAGCCTTGTACACAACTAAATATATTGGTGAAATAAATAAAAAAAAATGCAGTGGTTTTGATTCATCCTGAAAGTTGGCGTAGTCAGGTTCAATAGCGGGTTGACCAATAGTCTTATGAAAAACCTGTATTTTACTAATCATGGAGCTGTAGCCTAACGACAATGGTCCAGTAATGGTGAACTGCACACCAGAATCCAGGTTGAAACTGCTACATGGGGTCTGAGTTCCCATCATGATTCTAATAGGCTACATGGGGTCTGAGTTCCCATCATGATTCTAATAGGCTACATGGAGTCTGAGTTCCCATCATGATTCTAATAGGCTACATGGGGTCTGAGTTCCCCATCATGATTCTAATAGGCTACATGGGGTCTGAGTTCCCATCATGATTCTAATAGGCTACATGGGGTCTGAGTTCCCATCATGATTCTAATAGGCTACATGGGGTCTGAGTTCCCATCATGATTCTAATAGGCTACATGGGGTCTGAGTTCCCATCATGATTCTAATAGGCTACATGGGGTCTGAGTTCCCATCATGATTCTAATAGGCTACATGGGGTCTGAGTTCCCATCATGATTCTAATAGGCTACATGGGGTCTGAGTTCCCATCATGATTCTAATAGGCTACATGGGGTCTGAGTTCCCATCATGATTCTAATAGGCTACATGGGGTCTGAGTTCCCATCATGATTCTAATAGGCTACATGGGGTCTGAGTTCCCATCATGATTCTAATAGGCTACATGGGGTCTGAGTTCCCATCATGATTCTAATAGGCTACATGGAGTCTGTTCCCATCATGATTCTAATAGGCTACATGGGAGTCTGAGTTCCCATCATGATTCTAATAGGCTACATGGGGTCTGAGTTCCCCATCATGATTCTAATAGGCTACATGGGGTCTGAGTTCCCATCATGATTCTAATAGGCTACATGGGGTCTGAGTTCCCCATCATGATTCTAATAGGCTACATGGGGTCTGAGTTCCCATCATGATTCTAATAGGCTACATGGGGTCTGAGTTCCCATCATGATTCTAATAGGCTACATGGGGTCTGAGTTCCCATCATGATTCTAATAGGCTACATGGGGTCTGAGTTCCCATCATGATTCTAATAGGCTACATGGGGTCTGAGTTCCCATCATGATTCTAATAGGCTACATGGGGTCTGAGTTCCCATCATGATTCTAATAGGCTACATGGGGTCTGAGTTCCCATCATGATTCTAATAGGCTACATGGGGTCTGAGTTCCCCATCATGATTCTAATAGGCTACATGGGGTCTGAGTTCCCCATCATGATTCTAATAGGCTACATGGGGTCTGAGTTCCCATCATGATTCTAATAGGCTACATGGGGTCTGAGTTCCCATCATGATTCTAATAGGCTACATGGGGTCTGAGTTCCCATCATGATTCTAATAGGCTACATGGGGTCTGAGTTCCCATCATGATTCTAATAGGCTACATGGGGTCTGAGTTCCCCATCATGATTCTAATAGGCTACATGGGGTCTGAGTTCCCATCATGATTCTAATAGGCTACATGGGGTCTGAGTTCCCATCATGATTCTAATAGGCTACATGGGGTCTGAGTTCCCCATCATGATTCTAATAGGCTACATGGGGTCTGAGTTCCCATCATGATTCTAATAGGCTACATGGGGTCTGAGTTCCCCATCATGATTCTAATAGGCTACATGGGGTCTGAGTTCCCCATCATGATTCTAATAGGCTACATGGGGTCTGAGTTGCCATCATGATTCTAATAGACTACATGGGGTCTGAGTTCCCCATCATGATTCTAATAGGCTACATGGGGTCTGAGTTCCCATCATGATTCTAATAGGCTACATGGGGTCTGAGTTCCCATCATGATTCTAATAGGCTACATGGGGTCTGAGTTCCCATCATGATTCTAATAGGCTACATGGGGTCTGAGTTCCCATCATGATTCTAATAGGCTACATGGGGTCTGAGTTCCCCATCATGATTCTAATAGGCTACATGGGGTCTGAGTTCCCCATCATGATTCTAATAGGCTACATGGGGTCTGAGTTCCCATCATGATTCTAATAGGCTACATGGGGTCTGAGTTCCCCATCATGATTCTAATAGGCTACATGGGGTCTGAGTTCCCCATCATGATTCTAATAGGCTACATGGGGTCTGAGTTCCCATCATGATTCTAATAGGCTACATGGGGTCTGAGTTCCCATCATGATTCTAATAGGCTACATGGGGTCTGAGTTCCCATCATGATTCTAATAGGCTACATGGGGTCTGAGTTCCCATCATGATTCTAATAGGCTACATGGAGTCTGAGTTCCCATCATGATTGTAATAGGCTACATGGAGTCTGAGTTCCCATCATGATTCTAATAGGCTACATGGGGTCTGAGTTCCCATCATGATTCTAATAGGCTACATGGGGTCTGAGTTCCCCATCATGATTCTAATAGGCTACATGGGGTCTGAGTTCCCATCATGATTCTAATAGGCTACATGGAGTCTGAGTTCCCATCATGATTCTAATAGGCTACATGGAGTCTGAGTTCCCATCATGATTCTAATAGGCTACATGGGGTCTGAGTTCCCATCATGATTCTAATAGGCTACATGGGGTCTGAGTTCCCATCATGATTCTAATAGGCTACATGGGGTCTGAGTTCCCCATCATGATTCTAATAGGCTACATGGGGTCTGAGTTCCCCATCATGATTCTAATAGGCTACATGGGGTCTGAGTTCCCATCATGATTCTAATAGGCTACATGGGGTCTGAGTTCCCATCATGATTCTAATAGGCTACATGGGGTCTGAGTTCCCCATCATGATTCTAATAGGCTACATGGGGTCTGAGTTCCCCATCATGATTCTAATAGGCTACATGGGGTCTGAGTTCCCATCATGATTCTAATAGGCTACATGGATAGGCTAAATGATTGCACGACGGCAGTCTATTATGACCCAGTAATGCTAGCAACTCTCAGGAACACTGTGGGCCTTATTGGCATTGGCTCCAGATAGGCATATGTAACGTGATACAAGTTAAAAGGACATACAATTTAAATTCTGCATTAATGGCACACTGTAGTTCATAAACTTCCCTGTGGGAACGTTAGTATGTTGGATATGCTTCAGTTTGTTGCCGTATGACTTGTTTCACATTGGTCTTCAGTAGATCTAAAATAATTGTAATTTATATTTACAATCCTCTTATCCAAACGGATTACTCATTTACCTAGCTCTTATCAATAGCTCTCATCAAGTTGTAAATTACGATGGATAGAACATTGTGTTATTTCTCTCTAAAAAAAACAAACAACATAAAACACTAATGAAGTAGATGATTTTCCCCACTCAGAACTGGTAGGCTCGCTAGACCTTATTCATGGTTTTCTCCCTCGACTAAAGGTTGTGGAATTATTAGGGAATTAAATCAAGGACAGAATATGGTTTATCTGTAGACACACGTCCTACACAATCCTAGACACACACCTGGGCCACACCTTCATCTCCACCACAAACGAATAGTTAGCTGGTGAATAGCATGCTATATCCCATGCATAAATCCCAGGTCAGAATATGGTATTAGAGAAAAGTACATAAAAAGGGAAATAACATTCCCTTTATGCAAGTTTTAACGGGTCTTGGATCGGCCCCTATGGGCATATAATAGAGATACGCTAAATACATTGTTCGGTTACAGTAAACACATTTCATTGTCAAGTCAATAGTTTTCTTATGTATCAAAACAAATCAGTAGTAGCCTGCTGTACATTTGAGTACCATGTCACCATAGTAGATGAGTTCAGTCCTACCTGAGGAGGAATAGTGGGCGGTTGAGCCGTTCTGTCGCGGAAGAGTCGATGATTTCTCGGCGAGCCGCATAGCAACCTGCTGCTGGACCCGCTTTCCCCGGGTCATCTCATCCGACAGGGTGACCCCATTCCCCCCGAGCTGGATCTCGGACGGGACCGCGTAAGTGCTGACGGCGGTCTTGGGCTGCAAAGCGGACAAAAATACATGGTCTTGAGTCACGATACTCATTTCGAAAATCGGTTGAGACCACTGGATGTACAATCTAGTTGTAAATCCCAGGAAGATTGAATATAAAAATGAATATAAAAATTCCAAATATTGTCTATTTCTCGTTTTTAACAAATTCTGTTCCGGAAATAATTATTTTTTGGAATCAGTTTAATCGATATTGGTTGTTTAGTTTCTCACTCAGGCGTGAGATACTTCTCGAAAGACTGCTCCCTCGGAAATGAACGGCATCTGCTTGAAATAACAATAGGGTGGAGTCTGTGAGAGAGAGAGAGAACAGGCTACCTGACGGAAATAATCTCTCTCACTGCACGGTACTGCACTGTACTGCACTGCACTGCACTGTACTGTACTGTACTGTACTGCACTGCACTGTACTGTACTGCACTGTACTGTAGGTCATGTGAATTTCCTAAGGTGGATGGTCCAAAAAGAATTACTGACAGAATATAACATAATGATAATGACATAGATATAAATAATATGAATAATAATATGACTAATATTATTAACATTGATACTGCTATTAACAATAACAATAATAGATAGTAGTATTAATAATCACAACAGCAATAATAATAGGTTATTCATATGTGAAAAAACTTTTTTTTTCTCTCTCTCTCTCTCTCCAATTCCACAAACTTTTTTAATATATGAATATTTTCTGACATAGATCAAAAGCCCCTTTTAAATAAAGTTTAATTTGATTTGATTAGAGCCAATCACACAACAAAGTGTGGTGCAGTATGATTAAAGCTCTGACTGACACAAGGTGTGCTGAGCCTGGCGTGTTCATCTCTGATCAGTGTACAACAGTGCTGTAATTGTGTTAGCGACACCTTTTAACACATTACCAGCGAATACATTGGTTTTATGACACGGACATGTCCTGGCTATCACCACTCACAATTCATTGTTAGGCACAGTATCGTCTCATCTCAATGTGTTCCAAAGGATCACCATTCACTAAGGATAAGAGGTGGTCAAGGTCAAGTTCCCTATCCCCCAAAAAACAGATTAGTTGCCCTTTGTCTGTAGCAGTGGTTCCCTACTCCGGTCCTCCAGGACCCCCAAAAGCCTAACTCCAGTCCTCCAGGACCCCCAAAAGCCTAACTCCAGTCCTCCAGGACCCCCAACAGCCTAACTCCGGTCCTCCAGGACCCCCAACAGCCTAACTCCAGTCCTCCAGGACCCCTAACAGCCTAACTCCGGTCCTCCAGGACCCCCAACAGTGGTTCCCTACTCCAGTCCTCCAGGACCCCTAACAGCCTAACTCCAGTCCTCCAGGACCCCCAACAGTGGTTCCCTACTCCGGTCCTCCAGGACCCCCAGCAGGCTAACTCCGGTCCTCCAGGACCCCCAACAGCCTAACTCCGGTCCTCCAGGACCCCCAACAGCCTAACTCCAGTCCTCCAGGACCCCCAACAGCCTAACTCCAGTCCTCCAGGACCCCCAACAGCCTAACTCCAGTCCTCCAGGACCCCCAACAGCCTAACTCCAGTCCTCCAGGACCCCCAAAAGCCTAACTCCGGTCCTCCAGGACCCCTAACAGTCTAACTCCAGTCCTCCAGGACCCCTAACAGCCTAACTCCAGTCCTCCAGGACCCCCAACAGTGGTTCCCTACTCCAGTCCTCCAGGACCCCCAACAGTCTAACTCCAGTCCTCCAGGACCCCCAACAGTCTAACTCCGGTCCTCCAGGACCCCTAACAGTCTAACTCCAGTCCTCCAGGACCCCCAACAGGCTAACTCCGGTCCTCCAGGACCCCTAACAGTGGTTCCCTACTCCGGTCCTCCAGGACCCCTAACAGGCTAACTCCAGTCCTCCAGGACCCCCAACAGACTAACTCCAGTCCAGGACCCCTAACAGTCTAACTCCGGTCCTCCAGGACCCCCAACAGCCTAACTCCGGTCCTCCAGGACCCCCAGCAGGGGGTAGGCTGTTGGGGGTCTTGGAGGACTGGAGTAGGGAACCCCTGTTGGGGGTCCTGGAGGACTGGAGTTAGGAAGCATTGCTGTAGAGCAGGTCTAGGGAGCAGGGTGTAAAATAGTATAACAGATCAGGATGTAACCTAGTTTAACAGACCTCTCTCCCAAATACCCCGACCTAACAACCCTACACTTACCCCTTGTATCCCTGATAACAAACATAATATCGCCATGGTTGCTATCGGTTACCTACTACAGCAGTGTCCAATCGTTGTGTGTTAATTAGCAGCAATAACACTAGGAATTACGAACAACCTGCCGATGCTGCTGACATTCTTATTAGAAAGTTCAAATATTGTATCTGTAAATTAATTCAGAGTTAAAAACCTCATTATCAAACAGTTGTTTCCCCCCATCCTCCCCGAATAGCAGCCACCAACCAAAAGCAGTCAAATCTCTATACTCACCATTACCATTAGGTCACAGTGGAGGGATCAGGACAGGTACGTCTCAGGTAAGGTTCTCTGTGGTCTAGTGATGTAGTGTGATCGGATGGAATGAAACTGTAGAAAGCGTTGATATATTTATAGAGGAGTTCCTCATAGTCACCGCCCTCACAACTAGCTTGGCTTTGGTTTGATGAAAGAGTTCACTGCTCAGCAGCCTGTCTCAACCCTATGTACCAGAGTGACACCATTGTGAGAAAATGGAGAGAGAAAGTGAGGAAGTGAGAGAGAGAGTGTGTGTGTGTGTGTGTGTGTGTGTGTGTGTGTGTGTGTGTGTCTCTGTGCGTGCGTGTGTCTCTGTGTTTGTGTGAGATTAAGAGAGAGATGACTCAAAGAAGAGGGTATGGCATTAAGACAGAAAGACTGTTTAGTAGATCTGATAGGACGTCACGGACGTCAGAGGACAAAAATCAGTTAACCACCTAACCGAGGAACTCAATTTAACCTTGCGCAATACCCTAGATGCAGTTGCACCCCTAAAAACTAAAAACATTTGTCATAAGAAACTAGCTCCCTGGTATACAGAAAATACACGAGCTCTGAAGCAAGCTTCCAGAAAATTGGAACGGAAATGGCGCCACACCAAACTGGAAGTCTTCCGACTAGCTTGGAAAGACAGTACCGTGCAGTATCGAAGAGCCCTCACTGCTGCTCGATCATCCTATTTTTCCAACTTAATTGAGGAAAATAAGAACAATCCGAAATGTATTTTTGATACTGTCGCAAAGCTAACTAAAAAGCAGCATTCCCCAAGAGAGGATGGCTTTCACTTCAGCAGTGATAAATTCATGAACTTCTTTGAGGAAAAGATCATGATCATTAGAAAGCAAATTACGGACTCCTCTTTAAATCTGCGTATTCCTCCAAAGCTCCGTTGTCCTGAGTCTGCACAACACTGCCAGGACCTAGGATCAAGGGAGACACTCAAGTGTTTTAGTACTATATCTCTTGACACAATGATGAAAATAATCATGGCCTCTAAACCTTCAAGCTGCATACTGGACCCTATTCCAACTAAACTACTGAAAGAGCTGCTTTCTGTGCTTGGCCCTCCTATGTTGAACATAAGAAACGGCTCTCTATCCACCGGATGTGTACCAAGCTCACTAAAAGTGGCAGTAATAAAGCCTCTCAAAAGTGGCAGTAATAAAGCCTCTCAAAAATTTTAGAAAAAGCTGTTGCACAGCAACTCACTGCCTTCCTGAAGACAAACAATGTACACGAAACGCTTCAGTCTGGTTTTAGACCCCATCATAGCACTGAGACTGCACTTGTGAATGTGGTAAATTACCTTTTAATGACGTCAGACCGAGGTTCTGCGTCTGTCCTTGTGCTCCTAGATCTTAGTGCTGCTTTTGATACCATCGATCACCACATTCTTTTGGAGAGATGGACAAGTTCTGGCCTGGTTTAGATCTTATCTGTCAGAAAGATATCAGTTTGTCTCTGTGAATGGTTTGTCCTCTGACAAATCAACTGTACATTTCGGTGTTCCTCAAGGTTCCGTTTTAGGACCACTATTGTTTTCACTATATATTTTACCTCTTGGGGATGTCATTAGAAAACATAATGTTAACTTTTACTGCTATGCGGATGACACACAGCTGTACATTTCAATGAAACATGGTGAAGCCCCAAAATTGCCCTCGCTAGAAGCCTGTGTCTTAGACATAAGGAAGTGGATGGCTGCAAACTTTCTACTCTTAAACTCGGACAACACAGAGATGCTTGTTCTAGGTCCCAAGAAACAAAGAGATCTTCTGTTGAATCTGACAATTAATCTGGATGGTTGTACAGTCGTCTCAAATAAAACTGTGAAGGACCTCGGCATTACTCTGGACCCTGATCTCTCTTTTGAAGAACATATCAAGACTGTTTCAAGGACAGCTTTTTTCCATCTACGTAACATTGCAAAAATCAGAAACTTTCTGTCCAAAAATGACGCAGAAAAATGTATCCATGCATTTGTTACTTCTAGGT
The DNA here is from genome assembly GCF_965601325.2 of Salmo salar. Classification (NCBI taxonomy): domain Eukaryota; kingdom Metazoa; phylum Chordata; class Actinopteri; order Salmoniformes; family Salmonidae; genus Salmo; species Salmo salar. Next base: position 123,696,503 of record NC_138300.1, read on the forward strand.
TGGACTACTGCAATGCTCTACTTTCCGGCTACCTGGATAAAGCACTAAATAAACTTCAGTTAGTGCTAAATACGGCTGCTAGAATCCTGACTAGAACCAAAAAATTTGATCATATTACTCCAGTGCTAGCCTCCCTACACTGGCTTCCTGTTAAGGCAAGGGCTGATTTCAAGGTTTTACTGCTAACCTACAAAGCATTACATGGGCTTGCTCCTACCTATCTTTCCGATTTGGTCCTGCCGTACATACCTACACGTACGCTACGGTCACAAGACGCGGGCCTCCTAATTGTTCCTAGAATTTCTAAGCAAACAGCTGGAGGCAGGGCTTTCTCCTATAGAGCTCCATTTTTATGGAATAGTCTGCCTGCCCATGTGATAGACGCAGACTCAGCCTCAACCTTTAAGTCTTTACTGAAGACATATCTCTTCAGTAGGTCCTATGATTAAGTGTAGTCTGGCCCAGGGGTGTGAAGGTGAACGGAAAGGCTGGAGCAACGAACCGCCCTTGCTCTCTCTGCCTGGCCGGTTTCCCCTCTTTCCACTGGGATTCTCTGCCTCTACCCCTATTACGGGGGCTGAGTCACTGGCTTACTGGTGTTCTTCCATGCCGTCCCTGGGAGGGGTACGTCACTTGAGTGGGTTGAGTCACTGACGTGGTCTTCCTGTCTGGGTTGGCGCCCCCCCTTGGGCTGTGCCATGGCGGAGATCTTTGTGGGCTATACTCGGCCTTGTCTTAGGACGGTAAGTTGGTGGTTGAAGATATCCTCTAGTGGTGTGGGGGCTGTGCTTTGGCAAAGTGGGTGGGGTTATATCCTACCTGTTTGGCCCTGTCCGGGGGTTTCATCGGATGGGGCCACAGTGTCTCCTGACCCCTCCAGTCTCAGCCTCCAGTATTTATGCTGCAGTAGTTTATGTGTCGGGGGGCTAGGGTCAGTCTGTCACATCTGGAGTATTTCTCTTGTCTTTTCCAGTGTCCTGTGTGAATTTAAATATGCT
>NC_138300.1:123702500-123717500 GCF_965601325.2 Salmo salar
AAACTACAATCAGTTTTTATAGCTATGCAGGAATCCCTTGCTGATTTAAAACTTGTTCTTAATACAGGCAAAATATATGACATGTTGTTTTTAAACTCTTGTAAGAATGTTTCAGATTAACTTCATGTTCAGTCATTAGATGGTTCTCCAATGGAACGTGTTCCTGCAGATAAATACTGAAGCATTTGGATTGATATGGATTTGATGTTTATAAAACGTGTAGTTGAGCTGGTTAAGAAGATAAGATTTAAAGTTTTCTTTTTCTACCGAAACAGATTGTGTCTTTCTCTGAGCAGTAGGAAGCAGATTATTCAGTCAACCTTTTTATCTGTTGTTGATTATGGTGATATTATTTATCAAAGTGCAGCTGCTACTACTCTTAAACCTTTGGATGCCATCTACCATAGTGGCCGTCATTTTGTTACATGTGAGAGTTTTGATACTCATCAAAAGGTTGTCTGGACTTCTCTAAAGACCCCTACATCTCTACATTTGTCCCTTTTTTTTTTTACAAGGCCCTATTTCATAAACTTCTGTATTTTCTAACTTTGCTGTTGAAGGATAAACACCTGAGTTACCTAACCGGTTCACAGGATTGGTTAACTCTTGAGGTTCCTAGGGTCTTTAAAGAGCTAGATAAATCTGCTTTTGGTTTTAATGCACCGTCTTACTGGAACAAAATTCAAAATACATTTCACCTTGATTTTCTGGTGCCGTTCGGGAAATTTAAAGTATTGATTGGGGACTTATTTGTTTTTCTGATTTGTGATGTTTAATTTGAGCTGATGTAAATGTGATATTTCAGTTTTTTATTTATAATAAATTTGCTAAAATAAAATAAAAACAGTTTTTGCTTAGTCATTATGGGGTATTGTGTGATTGATGAGATTATACTTTTTTTAATCCATTTTAGAATGAGGCTGTAACGTTAAAAAAAAATGCGGAAAAAGTCGAGGGGTCTGAATACTTTCCGAATGCACTGCAGTATGTACAGTACCAGTCAAAAGTTTGGACACACCTACTCATTCAAGGGTTTTTCAATATTTGCACTATTTTCTACATTGTAGAATAATAGTGAAGACATCAAAACTATGAAATAACACATATGGAATCATGTAGTAACTAAAAAGGTGTTAAATAAATCAAAATATATTTTACATTTGAGACTCCTCAAAGTAGCCACCCTTTGCCTTGATGACAGCTTTGCACACACTTGGCATTCTATCAACTAGCTTCACCTGGAATGCTTTTCCAACAGTCTTGAAGTAGTTCCCACATATGCCGAGCACTTGTTGGCTGCTTTTCCTTCACTCTGCAGTCCAACTCATCCCAAACCATCTGAATTGGGTTGAGGTCGGGTGATTGTGGGGCCAGGTCATCTGATGCAGCACTCCATCACTCTCCTTCTTGGTCAAATAGCCCTTACACAGCCTGGAGGTGTGTTGGGTCATTGTCCTGTTGAAAAACAAATGATAGTCCCACTAAGCTCAAACCAGATGGGATGGTGTATCGCTGCAGAATGCTGTGGTAGCCATGCTGGTTAAGTGTGCCTTGAATTCTAAATAAATCATGACAGTGTCACCAGAGAAGCTCCCCCATGCTATCACACCACCTCCTCCATGCTTCACAGTGGGAACTACACATGCGGAGATCATTTGTTCGCCTACTCTACATCTCACAAAGACACGGAGGTTGGAACCAAAAAATCTGAAATTTGGACTCATCAGACCAAAGGACAGATTTCCACCGGTCTAATGTCCATTGCTTGTGTTTCTTGGCCCAAGCAAGTCTCTTCTTCTTGTTGGTGTCCTTTAGTAGTGGTTTCTTTGCAACAATTCGTACATGAATCTTCTGTATACCCCTCTACCTTGTCACGACACAACTGATTGGCTCAAACGCATTAAGAAGGAGAATTACACAAACGACCTTTTAACAAGGCACACCTGTTAATTGAAATGCATTCCAGGTGACTACCTCATGACGCTGGTTGAGAAAACTGCTGAGTGTGCAAAGGCAGGGTGGCTACTTTGAAGAATCTCAAAAATAAAATGTTTGCTTAACACTTCCTTGGTTACTACATGATTCCATGTGTGTTATTTCATAGTTTTTGATGTCTTTCACTATTATTCTACAATGTAGAAAATAGTACAAAAAATTTAAGAAAAACCCTTGAATGTGTAGGTGTGTCCAAACTTTTGACTGGTACTGTATATAAAAATTCTCCTTCATAACGCACCTTATTTACAATAGGGCATTTATGGTTGACTAGAGCGCATTTAAGTCTGGCCATGACCTTAGTATATATATATATATATACATTTGTTTGTATTGCATAGAAACATAGTCATTGACCAATAACCTGCATTAAAGGGAACGGCCACCATGGAGGCACCAATAAGGTTGCTCTTTCACCTGTGCAACTGTACGGGACAGATTCATGTGGGAAGCAACAAAAGGGAAAAGGGGATGGGGAAAGGAGAACATGAGGGATTTATTGTTGTGTTTTGTTTTCTATGTAAAGACATTCCCACGAAGAAGCTTGAGGATTGAGCAACACTATTTTCTCATTGTAGCTTTTTATGTAGTGTATCAACACCTTACATAATGTATAAAGTCAATGTGAGAAACATTTAAAGACCCATCTCAATATCACGTGTTGTGGCTCATACAGTGACTACATTAAGACAATGACTTTAACGACTAACAGTCTACGAAAAGTCTACTAAGCTAACATATGGAATTGTTTTATGATGGTCATACCATGGATCATTTAGCTACTTGAATTAGAATTTTACGACCCCTTTAAGGATAAATAAATATAGAAAAATGATTTGATATCATATTGAATTTGGCCTTTACTACTACAGCCCATAATAACACATTCATAGATGGCAAAAAATACAGTCAAAAATAAATCATAAGCAATAAGGTTTTGAATTGTCTTGTCCTATATTTAGGAGATATAACAAAGCTCAGGAAATATTTTTGTTTTTTTGGACACATATTTAACCCTTTATTTTTGTTGGCACAAAACTACCTCCATATGTCCAGTCATTTGTATGAGTTACCTTCAGCGGATACCATCATGTTGGTAAGAGTCTCCCCTTTCCACTAGTGGGGTCATATTATTCTCTAGACTAAACATGTGGGTTATCCAACACAAATGTCTTTAAATTCTTAAAACTGAGAAATCTTATACAATCTCTTCAACAGAGTCCGGCTGAATGTAAAACATCAAGCATTGAACGAATAGGGAAAGAAGTTGGTGTCCATGTTAAATCAAGGGTTGATTGAATTTCTACCTGATAGCTCAGAACCTATTAGGAAACAATGGGAAACAGAGCTCAAAGATTAAATTAGTGAGAACTATTAGTAACAGATATGTGAAAATGTTCATATTTTCTCTGACAACCTTAGACATAAGTTACTGCAATTCAAGATAATTTACTGCACTCCTGCCAGATTTCATGTAATGCACCCAGAGAACCAGCATCTCTTATATAATAACATCAAGCACCCAGTGCTCGACTTGGATTAAAATAGGTGTCGGTACTCATTTTGGGTGCCACTACTGTCTATTTTTAGGTGCAGGAGCTTCATAATACTTCTGAATTTATATTCTATAAGAGGAACAGGAGCGAAAGCAGTAGAACATTTGAGGCGCTGGTAATCAGCTCCGGTGAGCTTCTGTCCAAGTCAAGCACTGCCGGCACCTCTTAAAGAATAACATGAATACCTTCACCACTTATAGAATAATATGAGTACCTTCACCTCTTATAGAATAATATGAGTACCTTCACCTCTTATAGAATAATATGAGTACCTTCACCTCTTATAGAATAATATGAGTACCTTCACCTCTATAGAATAATATGAGTACCTTCACCTCTATAGAATAATATGAGTATCTTCACCTCTATAGAATAATATGAGTACCTTCACCTCTATAGAATAATATGAGTATCTTCACCTCTATAGAATAATATGAGTACCTTCACCTCTATAGAATAATATGAGTATCTTCACCTCTATAGAATAATATGAGTACCTTCACCTCTTATAGAATAATATGAGTATCTTCACCTCTATAGAATAATATGAGTACCTTCACCTCTATAGAATAATATGAGTACCTTCACCTCTATAGAATAATATGAGTACCTTCACCTCTATAGAATAATATGAGTACCTTCGCCTCTATAGAATAATATGAGTATCTTCACCTCTATAGAATAATATGAGTACCTTCACCTCTATAGAATAATATGAGTACCTTCACCTCTATAGAATAATATGAGTACCTTCACCTCTATAGAATAATATGAGTATCTTCACCTCTATAGAATAATATGAGTACCTTCACCTCTTATAGAATAATATGAGTATCTTCACCTCTATAGAATAATATGAGTACCTTCACCTCTATAGAATAATATGAGTACCTTCACCTCTATAGAATAATATGAGTACCTTCACCTCTATAGAATAATATGAGTACCTTCGCCTCTATAGAATAATATGAGTATCTTCACCTCTATAGAATAATATGAGTACCTTCACCTCTATAGAATAATATGAGTACCTTCACCTCTATAGAATAATATGAGTACCTTCGCCTCTATAGAATAATATGAGTATCTTCACCTCTATAGAATAATATGAGTACCTTCACCTCTTATAGAATAATATGAGTACCTTCACCTCTATAGAATAATATGAGTACCTTCACCTCTTATAGAATAATATGAGTACCTTCACCTCTATAGAATAATATGAGTACCTTCACCTCTTATAGAATAATATGAGTACCTTCACCTCTTATAGAATAATATGAGTACCTTCACCTCTATAGAATAATATGAGTACCTTCACCTCTATAGAATAATATGAGTACCTTCGCCTCTATAGAATAATATGAGTATCTTCGCCTCTATAGAATAATATGAGTACCTTCACCTCTATAGAATAATATGAGTACCTTCACCTCTATAGAATAATATGAGTACCTTCACCTCTATAGAATAATATGAGTACCTTCACCTCTTATAGAATAATATGAGTACCTTCACCTCTTATAGAATAATATGAGTACCTTCACCTCTATAGAATAATATGAGTACCTTCACCTCTATAGAATAATATGAGTACCTTCGCCTCTATAGAATAATATGAGTACTGGGACCTCTTATAGAATAATATGAGTACCTTCACCTCTATAGAATAATATGAGTACCTTCACCTCTATAGAATAATATGAGTACCTTCACCTCTATAGAATAATATGAGTACCTTCACCTCTATAGAATAATATGAGTACCTTCACCTCTTATAGAATAATATGAGTACCTTCACCTCTTATAGAATAATATGAGTACCTTCACCTCTTATAGAATAATATGAGTACCTTCACCTCTATAGAATAATATGAGTACCTTCACCTCTTATAGAATAATATGAGTACCTTCACCTCTTATAGAATAATATGAGTACTGGCACCTCTTGTAGAATAATGACAATTTCGTCAACAGTGTGTGTGCACCTTTTTAATTCCACTTTAAGCGTTGCCTAACCACTAATGAAATCCAGGGTGTGTCCCAAGTAGCCCCCTATTCTCTATATAGTGCACCACTGTTCACTAGAGCTCTATGGACCCTGGGAAAAGTAGTGCACTATAAAGGGAATAAGGTACCATTTTGGCTGCATTTTCAATGAATATCTACAGATTATACAACCATGAAAAAAGAGCACTGAACAATTCGACCTTGGAGAAGTCTTTCACGAAAAGATACAAAGTGACTCAAAGAGAAAAATCAATTAGTAAAAGATTTAGCATTAGAGTGATGCTGAATGTCCGCTGGTCAAAGCCTGGCATTTAATCAACAGTCATCAAAAGAATCAAACTGTTATATTAGAAGTATTGTTCAAACATAATTAACAAAAATACCGTAGTAAAATCTAGTCTCTATTCAAAAATAATGATAAAAATGTACATATAAAAATGTACATGATCCTGCAATATAATAAGAACAAACAGGAACTACAACACAGAACAGGAACTACAACACAGAACAGGAACTACAACACAGAACAGGAACTACAACACAAAACAGGAACTACAACACAAAACAGGAACTACAACACAGAACAGGAACTACAACAGAAAACATAACTACAACACAGAACAGGAACTACAACAGAAAACATAACTACAAAACAAAACAGGAACTACAACACAGAACAGGAACTACAACACAAAACAGGAACTACAACACAGAACAGGAACTACAACACAAAACAGGAACTACAACACAAAACAGGAACTACAACACAAAACATAACAGGAACTACAACAGAAAACAGGAACTACAACACAAAACAGGAACTACAGCAGAAAACATAACTACAACACAAAACAGGAACTACAACACAAAACAGGAACTACAACACAGAACAGGAACTACAACAGAAAACATAACTACAACACAAAACATAACTACAACACAAAACAGGAACTACAACACAAAACGTAACTACAACACAAAACAGGAACTACAGCAGAAAACATAACTACAACACAAAACAGGAACTACAACACAAAACAGGAACTACAACACAAAACAGGAAGTACAACACAAAACAGGAAGTACAACACAAAACAGGAACTACAACACAAAACAGGAACTACAACACAAAAAAGGAAGTACAACACAAAACATAACAGGAACTAAACAAAACAGGAACTAAACAAAACAGGAACTACAACACAAAACAGGAACTACAACACAAAACAGGAACTACAACACAAAAAAGGAACTACAACACAAAACAGGAACTACAACACAAAACAGGAAGTACAACACAAAACAGGAACTACAACACAAAACAGGAACTACAACACAAAACATAACATAACATTTTGTATCCCCATTGTTGGCTTTGATCTGTAGAGGACTTTCCCCTCCAATATGGTTCTGTGGTTCTATGATTCCGCGATTCCGTCGTTCTATGGTTCTGTTGTTCTATTACGGTTCTGTGGTTCTAGTACACTGGGGTGGCGTTGCGGATCGCACAGCAGAGAACCATGGTGAAGATCATCTCAAAGATCTACAGAGGAAGAAGAAGAGGAAGGTGTTTATCAAGACTTCAACATCTGTCCTCACTCAGTCAGGACAGCAGAGGTCAGAAGAACCTTTCTGTCTGTGCAGATAGTAACTAGTAGTAACAGATAGTAACTTCCAAAGTTTTGTTTACTATAGCGCAGTGGATTATAGAATATAACAGAAAAGTAATCCAACCGCGGTCCGGAAGCGTCTCCGTGGTAACACCGCTCACCATGATGACAGCGACCGCCAGGGCAGCTAGACCAATCAGGCAGAGCTTCTCAGAGAAGAGGTCCTTCAGCTTCAGATGACAGCTCTAGTGGAAGGGGAACACAGGGAGGGGATAACGACCAACACTTAAACGTTTGTTTTCCTCCTGTCATATAAATGTGCTGTGTAAAGCATTCATTTAAATAGTACATAGAGATTTACAGTAATAATGATTATGATTCCCTTCCAGGAGAGAATGCTGTTTTTTGAGTCGACAATGTTTTTTGTAAAATCCAAATATTCCAAACCATCCATTTGAACTACTTCACCAAATATCAAAACATTGGAAAGGGAAGGTAAAAGGGGGGATAGATACCTAGTCAGTTGCACAAATGAATACCTTCAACTTAAATGTATCTACCCGTATTGAACCCGAACCCTCTGAATCATTGGACATTGACCTGGGGGACAACGTGATGTGTGAACTGTACCTGAGGTTTCAACAAGGCATCGTCCTGCGTCTTCTTGGGACACAGAGCTACGGCTACTTGTTTGAATAAGGGAGAGTCATCTCCTTTACCACAGCAGTCCAGCTGAAGACACAGGTGGAGACAACCGCTCAGTCATGTGATTGATTGATTGATTGATTGATTGATATTTCTCTCCCCCAGCCCTCCCTCAGTTCTACAGAACCGTCACAGTACAACGATCGCATTTTTATTTATTTATTTATTTCACCTTTATTTAAACCAGGTAGGCAAGTTGAGAACGAGTTCTCATTTATAATTGCGACCTGGCCAAGATAAAGCAAAGCAGTTTGACAACATATAACAACACAGAGTTACACATGGAATAAACAAAACATACAGTCAATAATACAGTAGAAAAATAGGTCTATATACAATGTGAGCAAATGAGGTGAGATAAGGGAGGTAAAGGCAATAAATAGGCCATGGTGGCGAAATAAATACAATATAGCAATTAAAACACTGGAATGGTAGATTTGACAGTAGATGAGTGTGCAAAGTAGAAATACTGGGGTGCAAAGGAGCAAAATAAATAAATAAATACAGTAGGGGAAGAGGTAGTTGTTTGGGCTAAATTATAGATGGGCTATGTACAGGTGCAGTGATCTGTGAGCATTGAGGAGAATACATTTTTAGAAAGGTATTATTCCATGAGTACCTTCACCTCTTAGATGCGCATCTTTTTCCCTCAGCAATAACAGATACATTTTCAACATTAAACAGCGTTTACACCAGCAGCCCAATTCCTTCCTGTCATCCAGGACCTCTACACCAGGCGGTGTCAGAGGAAGGCCCTAAAAATTGTCAAAGACTCCAGCCATCCAAGTCATAGACTGTTCTCTCTGCTACCGCACGGCAAGCGGTACCGGAGCGCCAAGTCTTGGTCCAAGAGGCTTCTAAACAGCTTCTACCCCCCAAGTCATAAGACTCCTGAACAGCTAATCAAATGGCTACCCAGACTATTTGCATTCCACCCCCCCCCCCCCCCCCCACCACCCTCTTTTACGCTGCTGCTACAGTACTCTCTGTTATTATCATAGTCACTTTAATAACTCTACCTACATGTACATATTACCTCAATTACCTCGACACCGGTGCCCCTCCACATTGACTCTGTACCGGTACCCCCTGTATATAGCCTCCACATTGACTCTGTACCGGTACCCCCTGTATATAGCCTCCACATTGACTCTGTACCGGTACCCCCTGTATATAGCCTCCACATTGACTCTGTACCGTAATACCCTGTATATAGCCTCCACATTGACTCTGTACCGGTACCCCCTGTATATAGCCTCCACATTGACTCTGTACCGGTACCCCTGTATATAGCCTCCACATTGACTCTGTACCGGTACCCCCTGTATATAGCCTCCACATTGACTCTGTACCGGTACCCCCTGTATATAGCCTCCACATTGACTCTGTACCGTAATACCCTGTATATAGCCTCGCTATTGTTATTTTACTGCTGCTCTTTAGTTATTTGTTACTTTTATGTATTGTTTATTTTTTAGGTATTTTTCTTAAAACTGCATTGTTGGTTAAGGGCTTGTAAGTAAGAATTTCATTGTAAGGTCTACACCTGTTGTATTTGGCGCATGTGACAAATACAATTTGATTTGACTTGATTTTATATTTTATTAATTGACACAAATTGATTTTTTTTAACCAATCACATCAGATCTTTTCAGATGAGAGCTCTTTTTTTTTCTTCCAGAGCTGATCTGATTGGTCAAAAGACACAATTAATGAATAAAAGATAACAATTGGGCTGCCTGTGTAAACGCAGTCAATTCTGATCTTCAGGATCTACAGGAATAGCTAGTGTTTTATAATCACATTACTACATTATTGCTACAACCACTTTAACAGATTAAAATGATGATGAAATAACCCAGAGGTGAAACTGGTGACCTACCGTCTCGTGAAACACCTCCAGGACTTTGATAGCAGCTGTTTTGCTAGAAGAGTCTATGACGTCCACTGACTTGATGTACGCCGCATCATAGAAGTTTATCATCTCCTTGGAGATCTGGAACGAACCGAGATAGCAGAGTTTGGTAGAGTCGACGTGTGTGTCTGTGTGTGTGTGTGTGTGTGTGTGTGTGTGTGTGTGTGTGTGTGTGTGTGTGTGTGTATGCGGGCATGTGCGTGGTTGTGCGTGTGTGCGTGTGTGTCTTACTGTGTCTCGGTTACTAAATCCCCAGATCCCAGCAGCCACCTCACAGGCGAAGAGGCACACCAACAGGAAGAAGAACTGAAAGAGAAAGACAAAAGAGAGATTAATTTGTCAAGCTTTTTCAAAAATGGGCATATGTGTAATCTCAGGGCTTTACTTTACTGAAGGCCAAAACTTGATCTTCCACAAAAATGATAGAGAGAGAGAGAGAGAGAGAGAGAGAGAGAGAGAGAGAGAGCGAGAGAGAGAGAGAGAGAGAGCTGTAAGGCTGTTACTGAGAGAGAGAGAGAGAGCTGTACTGTGTTACTGAGAGAGAGAGAGAGAGAGAGAGAGAGAGCTGTAAGGCTGTTACTGAGAGAGAGAGAGAGAGAGAGAGAGCTGTACTGTGTTACTGAGAGAGAGAGAGAGAGAGAGATGTACTGTGTTACTGAGAGAGAGAGAGAGAGAGAGAGAGAGAAAGAGAGAGCTGTAAGGCTGTTACTGAGAGAGAGAGAGAGAGAGAGAGAGAGAGAGAGAGAGAGAGCTGTACTGTGTTACTGAGAGAGAGAGAGAGAGAGAGAGAGCTGTACTGTGTTACTGAGAGAGAGAGAGAGAGCTGTACTGTGTTACTGAGAGAGAGAGAGAGAGAGAGAGAGCTGTACTGTGTTACTGAGAGAGAGAGAGAGAGAGAGAGAGCTGTAGGGTTGTGTTACTGAGAGAGAGAGAGAGAGAGAGCTGTAGGGTTGTGCTACTGAGAGAGAGAGAGAGCTGTAGGGTTGTGCTACTGAGAGAGAGAGAGAGAGAGAGAGAGAGAGAGAGAGAGAGAGAGAGAGAGAGAGAGAGGGCTGTAAGGCTGTTACTGAGAGAGAGAGAGAGAGAGAGAGCTGTACTGTGTTACTGAGAGAGAGAGAGAGAGAGAGAGAGAGAGAGAGAGAGAGAGAGAGAGAGAGAGCTGTAGGGTTGTGTTACTGAGAGAGAGAGAGAGAGAGAGAGCTGTAGGGTTGTGTTACTGAGAGAGAGAAAGAGAGCTGTAGGGTTGTGCTACTGAGAGAGAGAGAGAGCTGTAGGGTTGTGCTACTGAGAGAGAGCTGTAGGGTTGTGCTACTGAGAGAGAGAGAGAGAGAGAGAGAGAGAGAGAGAGAAGAGAGAGAGAGGGCTGTAAGGCTGTTACTGAGAGAGAGAGAGAGAGAGAGAGAGAGAGAGAGAGAGAGAGCTGTACTGTGTTACTGAGAGAGAGAGAGAGAGAGAGAGAGAGAGCTGTACTGTGTTACTGAGAGAGAGAGAGAGAGAGAGAGAGAGAGAGAGAGAGAGCTGTACTGTGTTACTGAGAGAGAGAGAGAGAGAGAGAAGAGAGAGAGAGAGAGAGAGAGAGAGCTGTAGGGTTGTGCTACTCTCCCATGTTTACACGTCTGTCAATATTGCTGTCCATCCAGAGACGCTGCACTGTGGCTGACCCTGTGGCTGACCCTGTGGCTGACCCTGTGGCTGACCCTGTGCCTCTCAATGTGTATGTGTATCTGGATATGTTAACTAAGGCAAAAAAAAACAAAAAAACATTTCTGTTCTAACCGATAGATAATAAAATATATATTCTATCCCTGAGAGAGAGCGCTGTAGGGCCCTGCTACATTCCAATGTTGAGCGGCGTGCCCTAAAAGACATTTACATTTGAGTCATTTAGCAGACGCTCTTATCCAGAGCGACTTACAGTAGTGAATGCATACATTTCATTTCATGCATTTTTTTTTTTGTACTGGCCCCCCGTGGGAATCGAACCCACAACCCTGGCGTTGCACACACCATGCTGGCGTTGCAAACACCATGCTCTACCAACTGAGCCACAGGGAAGACATGCGGTGCTGCCCTCTAGTGGTGTGTCCTGCTGCCCTCTAGTGGTGTGTCCTGCTGCCCTCTAGTGGTGTGTCCTGCTGCCCTCTAGTGGTGTGTCCTGCTGCCCTCTAGTGGTGTGTCCTGCTGCCCTGTAGTGGTGTGTCCTGCTGCCCTCTAGTGGTGTGTCCTGCTGCCCTCTCGTGTTGTGTCCTGCTGCCCTGTAGTGGTGTGTCCTGCTGCCCTCTAGTGGTGTGTCCTGCTGCCCTCTCGTGTTGTGTCCTGCTGCCCTCTAGTGTTGTGTCCTGCTGCCCTCTAGTGGTGTGTCCTGCTGCCCTGTAGTGGTGTGTCCTGCTGCCCTCTAGTGGTGTGTCCTGCTGCCCTCTCGTGTTGTGTCCTGCTGCCCTCTAGTGGTGTGTCCTGCTGCCCTCAAGTGGTGTGTCCTGCTGCCCTGTAGTAGTGTGTCCTGCTGCCCTGTAGTGGTGTGTCCTGCTGCCTTGTAGTAGTGTGTCCTGCTGCCCTCTAGTGGTGTGTCCTGCTGCCCTCTAGTGGTGTGTCCTGCTGCCCTCTAGTGGTGTGTCCTGCTGCCCTCTAGTGGTGTGTCCTGCTGCCTTGTAGTAGTGTGTCCTGCTGCCCTCTAGTGGTGTGTCCTGCTGCCCTGTAGTGGTGTGTCCTGCTGCCCTGTAGTAGTGTGTCCTGCTGCCCTCTAGTGGTGTGTCCTGCTGCCCTCTAGTGGTGTGTCCTGCTGCCCTCTAGTGGTGTGTCCTGCTGCCCTGTAGTAGTGTGTCCTGCTGCCCTCTAGTGGTCACTCACTCACCGTTCCAAGGAGGCACTGAGATTCCTGGATGGCACCGTAGCAACCAAGGAACCCCACAATCATCATCACAGCTCCCACAGCTATCAGGATGTACACGCCTAGAGAAAAAAGACACAACTCCAATGGTCACACAGTGAAAAAGCTGAAATTCACTACTTTCATTCATCTACTTGCCCTGCCGCCATTTTGCCATTTTGTTTTTAGGACATACAGGGCTACAAATACAATACAAAAAAACAATTTGACATAAACAGTTCGATTCATTACTGTTACTGACAAATGTCAAGGAACAAATAAGGTCCGCCAAGCAAAAACCTGATAATTGTTTTTTGAATCTAATCAAGTAAAATGTTATTGGTCGCAGACACATACTGTATTTAGCAGATGTTATTGCGGTTGTAGCGAAATGCTTGTGTTTCTAGCTCCAACAGTATCTAACAATTCACAACAATACACACAAATTTAAAAGTAAAACAATGGAATTAAGAAATATAATAATATTAGGACGAGCAATGTCAGAGTATATATATATATACAGTTGAAGTCTGAAGTTTACATACACCTTAGCCAAATACATTTAAACTCAGTCTTTCACAATTCCTGACATTTAATCCTCGTAAAAATTCCCTGTTTTAGGTCAGTTAGGATCATCACTTTATTTTAAGAATATGAAATGTCAGAATAATAGTAGAGAGAATGATATATATATATATCATTCTCTCTACTATTATTCTGACATTTCACATTCTTAAAATAAAGTGATGATCCTAACTGACCTAAAACAGGGAATTTTTACGAGGATTAAATGTCAGGAATTGTGAAAGATATATATATATATATATATATATATACAGTTGAAGTCGGAAGTTTACATACACTTAGGTTGGAGTCAACAAAACTCGTTTTTCAACCACTCCACAAATTTCTTGTTAACAAACCATAGTTTATAATTCACAGTAACACAATTCCAGTGGGTCAGAAGTGTACATACACTAAGTTGACTGTGCCTTTAAACAGTTTGGAAAATTCCAGAAAAGGATGTCATGGCGTTAGAAGCTTCTGATAGGCTAATTGACATCATTTAAGTCAATAGAAAGTGTACCTGTGGATGTATTTCAAGGCCTACCTTCAAACCCAGTGCCTCTTTGCTTGACGTCATGCGAAAATCAAAAGAAATCAGCCAAGACCTCAGAAAAACAAATTGTAGACCTCCACAAGTCTGGTTCATCCTTGGGAGCAATTTCCAAATGCCTGAAGGTACCACGTTCATCTGTCCAAACAATAGTACGCAAGTATAAACACCATGGGACCACGCAGCCGTCATACCGCTCAGGAAGGAGACGCATTCTGTCTCCTAAAGATGAACGTACTTTAGTGCAAAAAGTGCAAATCAATCCCAGAACAACAGCAAAGGACCTTGTGAAGATGCTGGAGGAAACAGGTACAAAAGTATCTACATCCACAATAAAATGAGTCCTATATCGACATAACCTGAAAGGCCGCTCAGCAAGGAAGAAGCCACTGCTACAAAACCGCCATAAAAAAGCCAGACTACGGTTTGCAACTGCACATGGGGACAAAGATTGTACTTTTTGGAGAAATGTCCTCTGGTCTGATGAAACAAAAATAGAACTGTTTGGCCATAATGACCATCATTATGTTTGGAGGAAAAAGGGGGATGCTTGCAAGCCGAAGAACACCATCCCAACCGTGAAGCACGGGGGTGGCAGCATCATCATCATCATGTTGTGTTTTACTGCAGGAGGGACTGGTGCACTTCACAAAATAGATGGCATCATGAGGCAAGAAAATTATGTGGATATAGAGAAGCAACATCAGCCAAAATTCACCCAACTTATTGTGGGAAGCTTGTGGAAGGCTGCCCTAAACGTTTGACCCAAGTTAAACAATTTAAAGGCAATGCTACCAAATACTAATTGAGTGTATGTAAACTTCTGACCCACTGGGAATGTGATGAAAGAAATAAAAGCTGAAATAAATCATTCTCTCTACTATTATTCTGACATTTCACATTCTTAAAATAAAGTGGTGATCCTAACTGACCTAAAACAGGGAATTTTTACGAGGATTAAATGTCAGGAATTGTGAAAAACTGAGTTTAAATGTATTTGGCTAAGGTGTATGTAAACTTCCGACTTCAACTGTATATACACACGTGCAAACATATATAAACTCAGAAACGTCCCTTTTTCAGGACCCTGTCTTTCAAAGATAATTTGTAAAATCAAAAATAACTTCACAGATCTTCCTTGTTAAGGGTTTAAACACTGTTCATTGAACCATAAACAATTAATTAATAATATGCACCTGTGGAACGGTCATTAAGACACAGCTTAC
>NC_138300.1:123722500-123730000 GCF_965601325.2 Salmo salar
CAGTCAGAGTGTAGCAGGGTAACTATCTCACACCAGTCAGAGTGTAGCAGGGTAACTATCTCACACCAGTCAGAGTGTAGCAGGGTAACTAACACCAGTCAGAGTGTAGCAGGGTAACTAACACCAGTCAGAGTGTAGCAGGGTAACTAACACCAGTCAGAGTGTAGCAGGGTAACTAAATCACACCAGTCAGAGTGTAGCAGGGTAACTAACACCAGTCAGAGTGTAGCAGGGTAACTAACACCAGTCAGAGTGTAGCAGGGTAACTAACACCAGTCAGAGTGTAGCAGGGTAACTAAATCACACCAGTCAGAGTGTAGCAGGGTAACTAACACCAGTCAGAGTGTAGCAGGGTAACTAACACCAGTCAGAGTGTAGCAGGGTAACTAAATCACACCAGTCAGAGTGTAGCAGGGTAACTAACACCAGTCAGAGTGTAGCAGGGTAACTAACACCAGTCAGAGTGTAGCAGGGTAACTAACACCAGTCAGAGTGTAGCAGGGTAACTAAATCACACCAGTCAGAGTGTAGCAGGGTAAATCACACCAGTCAGAGTGTAGCAGGGTAACTAACACCAGTCAGAGTGTAGCAGGGTAACTAACACCAGTCAGAGTGTAGCAGGGTAACTAAATCACACCAGTCAGAGTGTAGCAGGGTAAATCACACCAGTCAGAGTGTAGCAGGGTAACTAACACCAGTCAGAGTGTAGCAGGGTAACTAACACCAGTCAGAGTGTAGCAGGGTAACTAAATCTCACCAGTCAGAGTGTAGCAGGGTAACTAACACCAGTCAGAGTGTAGCAGGGTAACTATCTCACACCAGTCAGAGTGTAGCAGGGTAACTAACACCAGTCAGAGTGTAGCAGGGTAACTAACACCAGTCAGAGTGTAGCAGGGTAACTAACGCCAGTCAGAGTGTAGCAGGGTAACTAACACCAGTCAGAGTGTAGCAGGGTAACTAACACCAGTCAGAGTGTAGCAGGGTAACTAACACCAGTCAGAGTGTAGCAGGGTAACTAACACCAGTCAGAGTGTAGCAGGGTAACTAACACCAGTCAGAGTGTAGCAGGGTAACTAACACCAGTCAGAGTTAAGTCTTCCATATCCTCCATGTCTCTATATACAGTTTTGTAACGATGGGCAAATAGTTAAAGTACAATAGGAAAAATAAATAAACATAAATATGGGTTGTATTTACAATGGTGTTTGTTCGTCATTGGTTGCCCTTTTCTTGTGGCAACAGGTCACAAATCTTGCTGCTTTGATTTCACACTGTGGTATTTCACCCAGTAGATATGGGAGTTTATCAAAATTGGATTTGTTTTCTAATTCTTTGTGGATCTGTGTAATCTGAGGGAAATATGTGTCTCTAATATGGTCCTACATTGGGCAGGAGGTTAGGAAGTGCAGCTCAGTTTACACCTCATTTTGTGGGCAGTGTGCACATTGCCTGTCTTCTCTTGAGAGCCAGGTCTGCCTATATGGCAACCTTTCTCAGCAAGGCCATGCTCGCTGTACAGTCAAAGCTTTCCTTAATTTTGCATCAGTCACAGTGGTCAAGTATTCTTTTCTTTAGGCCGAGGTATATATAGGTTTTTTGTGTGCTCTATGGCAACGGTGTCCTAGATTGAATTTGTATATGTGGTCCTGGCAAGTAGACCTTTTTGTAACACCATTATTTTTGTCTTACTGAGATTTACTATCAGGGCCCAGGTCTGACAGAATCTATGCAGAAGATCTAGGTGCTGCTGTAGGCCCTCCTTGGTTGGGGACAGAAGCACCAGATCATCAGCAAACAGTAGACATTTGACTTCAGATTCTAGTAGGGTGAGGCCGGGTGCTGCAGACTGTTCTAGTGCCCTCGCCAATTCGTTGATATATATTTTGAAGAGGGTGGGGCTTAAGCTACATCCCTGTCTTACCCCACGGCCCTGTGGAAAGAAATGTGTGTTTTTTGCCAATTTTAACTGCACACTTGTTGTTTGTGTACATGGATTTTATAATGTCGTATGTTTTTTCTCCCAACACCACTTTCCATCAATTTGTATAGCAGATCCTCATGACAAATTGAGTCAAAGCTTTTTTGAAGTCAACAAAGCATGAGAAGACTTTCCCTTTGTTTTGGTTTGTTTGTCAATTAGGATGTGCACGGTGAATACGTGCTCTGTCGTACGGTAAATTGGTAAAAATCCAATTTGACATTTGCTCAGGACATTGTTTTCACTGAGGAAATGTCTGTTGTTAAAATGATAATGCAGAGGATTTTCCCAAGGTTGCTGTTGACGCATATCCAACGGTAATTATGGGGGTGAAATTGGTCTCCGCTTTTGTGGATTGGGGTTATTAATCCTTGGTTCCAAATATTGAGGAAGATTCCAGAGCTGAGGATGATGTTAAAGAGTTTAAGTATTGCCAATTGGAATTTGTGGTCTGTATATTTTATTGTTTCATTGAGGATACCATCAACACCACATGTCTTTTTGGGTTGGAGGGTTTATATTTTATCCTGTAGTTCATTCAATGTAATAAGAGAATCCAGTGGGTTCTGGTCGTCTTTAATAGTTCATTAAGTAATTGATTCGTAATTAATAGTTGATTCGTAAGATTTGTAATTGATCATGTATATGTTTTTGCTGTTTGTTCTTTGTTATACAGGCTAATTCTTCAATTATATTGAGCTGATTTCTGACGTGCTGTTCCTTCTTTTTCCGTAGTGTATTTCTGTATTGTTTAAGTGATTCACCATAGTGAAGGCGTTGGCTCGGGTTTTCTGGTTCTGTGTTTTTGGTTGGACAGGTTTCTCAATTTCTTTCTTAGGTTTTTACATTCTTCATCAAACCATTTCTCATTGTTGTTAATTTTGTTAGGTTGTCTGCTTTAAACATTTTGATTTGATCGGGAAGCTGAAAGGTCAAATATACTGTTTAGTCTTTCTACTGCCAAGTTTACACCTTCACTATTACAGTGAAATGTTGTGTCCAGGAAGTTGTCTAGAAGGGATTGCATTTGTTGTTGCCTAATTGTTTTTTGGTTGGTTTCTACACTACTTTCCTTCCATCTATAGCATTTCTTAATGTTACTCAGTTACATTACATATTACATTACATTTAAGTCATTTAGCAGACGCTCTTATCCAGAGCGACTTACAAAATGGTGCATTCACCTTATGATATCCAGTGGAACAACCACTTTACAATAGTGCATCTAAATCTTTTAAGGGGGGGGGGGGTTAGAAGGATTACTTTATCCTATCCTAGGTATTCCTTAAAGAGGTGGGGTTTCAGGTGTCTCCGGAAGGTGGTGATTGACTCCGCTGTCCTGGCGTCGTGAGGGAGCTTGTTCCACCATTGGGGAACCAGAGCAGCGAACAGTTTTGACTGGGCTGAGCGGGAACTGTGCTTCCTCAGAGGTAGGGGGGCCAGCAGGCCAGTGGTGGATGAACGAACCAGTTGAATGAATGAACCCAGTTCCTTTGGCTTTGATGCCTCATGATTGAGTATTGCTCTGTTCAAGTAGACTGTGATTTTGTTGTGATAGTGGTGTGACTGTGAATGCTCTGAGAGACTCTGGGTTGAGGTCAGTGATAAAGTAGTCTACAGTACTACTGCCAAGAGATGAGCTATAGGTGTACCTACCGTAGGAGTCCCCTCGAAGCCTACCATTGACTATGTACAGACCCAGCGTGTGACAGAGCTGCAGGAGTTATGACCCATTTTGATAGTTGTTTTGTCATAGTTGTGTCTAAGGGGCATAATTGGGAGGGTATACTGTCACCTCCAGGTAGGTGTTTGTCCACCTGTGTGCTGAGGGAATGCTGTCACCTCCAGGTAGGTGTTTGTCCCCCTGTGTGCTGAGGGCGTCAGGTTCTTGTCCAGTTCTGGTATTTAGGTCACCACAGACTAGTACATGTCCCTGGGTCTGGAAGTGATTGATTTCCCCCTCAAGGATGGAGAAGCTGTCATCGTTAAAGTGTGGGGATTCTATTGGGGGGATATGTTGTAGGTAGAACACAGGAGGACATTTTTCTCTGTTAAGATAATTTCTTTATTCATTTCTAGCCAGATGTAAAATGTTCCAGTTTTGACTAATTTAATCTCTCTTTCTCTCTCTACCTCTTTCTGTCTCTCTGTTTCTTTCTTTCTTTCTCTCTCTCTCGCTATCTCTCCCCATTTTTATACAACATATATTTCTAATTACATTACTTCAATACATTGTTTGTGAAAAGCCATGATTCTTGACTTTGCATGTACAGACTTAAATAAACTAATCCACAATGAAGTAAAGCATATAACATGTTTACCAAGTCAGTCACATAATCAAAGAGAGCTCTGCATTTGCCTGCCTCTCCTCTCTAAAGACCATTTGGCAGCCAGTTCTCTCTCTCTCTCTCACACTCTCATTCTCCTTTCCTCCATCTCTCTCTCTCTCTCACTCTCATTCTCTCCTTCCTTCCCTCCATCTCTCTCTCTCTCATTCTCATTCTCTCCTTCCTTCCCCCCATCTCTCTCTCTCTCTCTCATTCTCATTCTCTCCTTCCAACCCCCATCTCTCTCCATCCCTCCGTCTTTCTCTCTCTCTCACACAAACACACACACACACACACACACACACACACACACACACACACACACACACACACACACACACACACACACACACACACACACACACACACACACACACACACACACACACACACACACACACACACACACACACACAGACAGAGAGACAACCTGCTGAGAGGGAGAACGTGTTGTGTAAACGATCAATACAGATGACTATAAAAGCTATTTCTATACCAGTAACAACATGTTTGTGAACCAGAAGACAAGGCTTAAATGCCTTTTATTGTGAACTTTTCTTTTCAACCAGTTATATCTTTCTTTTCCCACCAACGTACCACCGAACATCCCCTTCTTCACAGCAATGTTACATGGCGATAACCCTAAACCCCACATTCAAATGACTCTGCCAATCAATCTGTTCAACGTGTTTCAACTGGTAGATCAAGTACACGACTTTAATCCGACAGCGGCACATCTTTCAACCCTCTCCACCCACTAGTCTGTCACAGAGTCAACAGCAGAGATAATCAACAACAGAGATAATCAACTACAGAGCTACACCTACAGAGGACGTCCTCAAGACAACACAGATTGTCTGTCTGTACCTCCTACTGCACTAGCGACGACTGACAACTACCCAGCCTGTACCACTAACTAGTTCAACTGGTCTGGTAGGAGTGGAGCCCCAATCGTGGGTGTATATTTATTTATATCCAGTCCTACATAAACACCAGTTTGGTGTGCCAGGCAAGCTAAAAAAAATATTTAAATTTATAACAAGCCCAGATGTACAAGGGCTATTTGAATTACGCAAGGGTGTGTGTTTGAGGGGCAGGAGAGAGAGGAAAAAAAACCTCCCTTGATGTTCGTCTGGGTGGGCGTACTGCATCGCTGTACCCCTCCAATCATCACTTTGCCTGGCTGGCTTTGGATCGGGCTGTTTGGGTTATTCCCTACTATAAAAACATGGTGTCCACCAGGAGTTGTACCCTCTCTGTATACTTAACTGAGGTAAGTATGGGAGTGGAGAAGACCACATTTGGAATGAATGGGTGCTATATTTTGCTACCACAACAAACAGAACAGCCTAAAGCCTATACGTAGACCTGTGAACCCTTGGAAAAGTTCAGACCATGTATATTTTAAAGTGTTAGAATAGGCTGAGAGAGAAGTAAGTAACGGGTAAAAAAAAAAAATACAGTAACCCTTAACTCTGCAGGAATAATACAGTAACCCTTAACTCTGCAGGAATAATACAGTAACCCTTAACTCAGCAGGAATAATACAGTAACTCTTAACTCAGCAGGAATAATACAGTAACCCTTAACTCAGCAGGAATAATACAGTAACCCTTAACTCAGCAGGAATAATACAGTAACCCTTAACTCAGCAGGAATAATACAGTAACCCTTAACTCAGCAGGAATAATACAGTAACTCTTAACTCTGCAGGAATAATACAGTAACCCTTAACTCTGCAGGAATAATACAGTAACTCTTAACTCTGCAGGAATAATACAGTAACCCTTAACTCAGCAGGAATAATACAGTAACCCTTAACTCAGCAGGAATAATACAGTAACCCTTAACTCAGCAGGAATAATACAGTAACCCTTAACTCAGCGGGAATAATACAGTAACCCTTAACCATGCAGGAATAATACAGTAACCCTTAACTCTGCAGGAATAATACAGTAACCCTTAACTCTGCAGGAATAATACAGTAACCCTTAACTCTGCAGGAATAATACAGTAACTCTTAACTCTGCAGGAATAATACAGTAACCCTTAACTCAGCAGGAATAATACAGTAACCCTTAACTCAGCAGGAATAATACAGTAACCCTTAACTCAGCAGGAATAATACAGTAACCCTTAACTCAGCGGGAATAATACAGTAACCCTTAACTCTGCAGGAATAATACAGTAACCCTTAACTCTGCAGGAATAATACAGTAACCCTTAACTCTGCAGGAATAATACAGTAACTCTTAACTCAGCAGGAATAATACAGTAACTCTTAACTCAGCAGGAATAATACAGTAACTCTTAACTCAGGAGGAATAATACAGTAACTCTTAACTCAGCAGGAATAATACAGTAACCCTTAACTCAGCAGGAATAATACAGTAACCCTTAACTCAGCAGGAATAATACAGTAACTCTTAACTCAGCAGGAATAATACAGTAACTCTTAACTCAGCAGGAATAACGTGTCTTTGCAGGTCCTGATGTTGGACGCACCCAAAGACACCCACCACAAAGTTTTCCAGCATTACAGTGACTTACTGTATGTACAGTGGGGTCCAAAATGATTGACATCAATGAGAAAGATCACCAGAAATGACTCTATAAAATAAATAATTCAAATACTGAGCTATATTGTAAACAAACGGGGAAATTATATTATTTTATACCAATACAATTTCTCAGAGAAAGAGATTTTGTTTAACAAGTAATATACATTTCTTCTCAACAAAGTAGGGGTCAAAATTATTGACACCCCTGTTTTCAATAACTCACCTGGTGAGGATAATGGCACTGAGCTTTTCTCTAAAATGTTTTATGAAATTGGAGAACACATTGGAAGGGATCTTTAGACCATTCCTCCATACAGAATCTATCCAGATCAATGATATCTTTCATCTGTGCTTATGGACTGCCCTCTTCAATTCAAACCACAGGTTTTCAATGGTGTTTGCAAATGCAGATGGCCATTGCAAAATGTTGATTTTGTGTTCAATTAATAATTTCTTTGCGGATTTTGATGTGTGCTTGAGGTTATTGTTTTGCTGGAAGATCCACTTATGGCCACGTTTTAGCCTCCTTAGCCAAGTGCCAATGCTGTTTATCCAATTCCAGGAGATTACATTTGTTGGATGACATGAAAATAGAGCTCTTTGGCCACACATACACCAGTGGTATATATATATA